>NW_022280048.1:4552314-4623916 GCF_004355925.1 Anarrhichthys ocellatus | reverse complement strand
TATATATATATATATATATATATATATATATGTATATATATGTGTATATATATATATATATATATATATATATATAATATCCGCTGCTTAAATAGTTCTGATTTCATCAGTTGTGTTCACCACTGAAAATTAAAAACCATGAAATTCCCACAGGGATTTATATACAATTTAAATGTAGCCTAATTTGGTCGGCCCTTATTGTAGCTATATTTTCTCCTCACTTTGGCATTTTTAACCTAAATGCCAAACAATTAACCTAAAATACCATACAATTCAATATTATGGCTGTTATGAAGACATTTTTATTTTAATTATGCCACAAGCTTTAGGGGACTGTTGCAGGGCAAATCAAAAGAATGGGCTACATGCCACTTTACAGCACACATCTATGGAAAATGTAGTCATGTCGGTCTTGTGACACTACACCACTACACTAGTTGGACAGGAACCAAGGAAGAGGAGATCAGGAGATCACTGCAATGGGATGAGACGGGGAAGTAATCAAGGGATAGTAGTTTGGGGGATAAAACCTTCGCCTCCAGTTTGCCAGATGCATAATCAAAAACATAGTACTATTGAATAGGCCTCAGAGATCTCTTGTGTGTGCTATTAATCTTCAATGTAGCCGATAACAACGATTAAATGATTTTTCTGGTTAACTCAGAGGCTGCTGCTTCTCTAAATAGGCTGCCCCAATGCGCTCTCCAACATGCCTAGTAACAGCTGGCGCAGAAGTTGTCACGGAAGAGTTGACAACCTTGTACACTAATGAATAAAAACAGGACGTTGGACGAAAAGGACATGTAGCAGTCCACGGTGTAGCCTACTTTGGATAAGCGAGTATTCCCCCAAAGAGCGCAGCATTATCCCTCTAATTATAGACCAATAACCGTTAGTCTAGGCTGTTTAAACCAATAAGCGCGAGAGCCTCGCTTGCATTGAGGCGTTTGCATGCAGGCTGTGCAGTGGGCTCGAGGCACGGGACCACGGGACGTGGTGCGCGCATGAGAGGAAAAACTGACGGCAGTGTCATTGCGACCTTGAAGCAAGGTCATTCAGTCTCTGCTGCAGACACTGCAATTCTGCGGAGCTGCATCACACATGGTGCAGAGTCTGCATTATCACCCTGTTAGAGGCGAAACCGGCCACGCTATATCTGCATTAGATTCAGTCCGAAACCGAAAAATTTGATTTGTTAGAAACAGTTTGAGATGCTGCGTTGTAATGCTATAAGTAGAACTGTGTCACTCTTGTCGCCGAGGATATGTGTTCAAGCTGAAGTGGAGGAACAGGCTAAACTGTGAATGCCAGCCAGGGTCCCCAGGGTGCTCCTTACAGCAGGTCCTGACCCCGGACAGGTGTCGGCTGATAGGCTACATAAATACCAAGACGCCATTGTGCCTGATACACAAATAGCATTTGGGCACTGCATGCGTGAGTCATGGATAACACAACTGATAGAGAACATATAGTCTCCACCTATTCTATAAACACTATGATCTGCATAGTGGCCTGAATACACAGTAAGGCTTTTAGATGCTCTTGTTTCAAGTTGTCCTTGCTGAACAATCTTTGGTTCAAAGTCTGTATTATTACTTTTATACATATTCCTATTCTTATTAGTCTTATTATAACTGCATTTGTATAAAGTTTAAAGGGGAAACATCCTAAAACGGGGCTTTACATATTATAATGATTATCAATACTAAGGTCAGTATCTAGAAATACGGACAGATGTTTCACTAAACTGGAGATCAGAGCAGCATGGCTTGATAATGCCATCAGGTTACATTCAATGGAGTTTCACACCACTGCAACGACTAATTCCACGAGTCCAAAGAGGTTTTGTTTAAGAAGTCTCATCCAATGAGTGCACAGTGTCCATTTGTGAATTATAGAAAATGTCCTCATAATGGAACTGCTCCAGGATTTGTTTCTAACTGACATGATCACTGCAGTCTGTGATTCTGTCATCAAACCTGTATTGTATATTTAGGGTGGATTTTCCCTCTAAGTCCAGGTCAGGAGTGTCGCCTACATCAGCACTACTAACACTGGCCAGTAATTTGCCCTCTAGTGGCAGCAGCGGAACTGATGACGTTAGAGCAGCTGAGTGTGTGTCCTCCAGTAAAAGGTCACCTACTGCCACAGCACATCATCACTGCCTGCTGACTTCCTGATTGCAATGCCAGAACTCTGCCTTTTTCTTTTTACATATGCTGCAGTAAAGTGTCAGATTTCTAAAGGGCAGATGAACAGTCACTTGGTTTCTGCTCCTTCCAAACACTTTGCTTACTCACCATAACATTCTGCTTACTCACCAAAAACATGCTGAGCGTAATTTGTCTCATTTCAAATTCATTCAGACACCAACAAACAAACAAAGTTCCTGCAAAAGCCTTGGATATATGAACATGCTGTATAAATGAGTCCTGGACTTATAGGGAGGGAAATGTGTCAGTGTGCCATCTGCTGGTTGTGTTCAAAGAGAAAACAATCTGCATTCATTTACTTAGCGGGGGGGTAATCATAAACGACCATCAACTTCAACTTTTATGTATCCGATATTTTGTGAGATCGACTTTTCTTTAGAAAAATAAAACAGACAACAAAAGAACTGCAGATACAGTTTGCTGTGGCGTCATGTTTGTCCTTGGTGCCATTTCCAGATTGAAACACCAAGGAGTTTCCAGCGGAGTATCACTTACATGGATCGAACGAGGAGCGACGGCACATGCTATAAGGGCCATATTGACAACCCGAAGGGCATTTATACAGTACATCCATAATACGGTGCTGTGTGTATGCCGTTCAAATCCTGCAGCACGTCTGGCCTGTCTCCACCAACCTCATCATGAAAACCATGAGTGTTTTCATCCTCACCTCCCGCTCTGTGCACCACATAAAGCCTGTATTTCAGTTTACTGACAAAGCCATGACACATGCAAAACTTCATTTAAAAACAACTGATATTGCCTGGAATCAGTTTAAACCCGTTGTTCCCGTTGTTCCAGTTTAAACCCGTTGTTCCTCCTTCGTTTTAGCTGCTTCAGGAGTGCCCGTGTCGGTCGGTGTATTCAGGCAGTCAGGCTGAAATATTTCAACAACCATTCAACGGATTGACATGAGTTTTCCTACAGACTTTCATGGTTTCTGGAGGATGACCTTCCCTCTGACGCCACCATTAGGTCAAGCATGGCTGTAAACTCTTCATGTTACACTTCATTTTCTGTCTGAATATAACAGCTATTAATACCTAAATTATTTTCACAACAGCCTGCAAAATTAGAAAAGGATTCCAGTTAAACTTTCGCCAATTGAGGTGTACTTTAGACACTATATTGATAGAAATCTATATCAAGTAGTGGATTTGACTTTTTATTGTAACAAATTCGGGGTCCCTGGTTTCATCCTAGAAGAGGCTCACGCTGCCACCAACTGGTGCAGTGCATTGTCGTGTGACTGATTATATGACCAGCTGCAGGACAGACCCTAAAACCTCCAGAAACACAGATATACTACATTCAATATGGGACACATATTGTAACCAGCTCCTGGTTTGGTCTCTGGGATACACCCATCAGGATTCAGCTCTCTCATATGCTCAGCTTTGTTAGACAGGTTGACCTACTTTTTCATGTATGCCGGGCCATTCTTCGTGCACCAGGGCACTAACCCAACATGTGATGATAAAAAAGATGGTTGTTCAACAGATTATCATGTTTCCCAGAGGAGCAAATGTGCTGGAACAGCATCTTTAAAAATTAAGTAAAGTAGAACAAAAATGCTAAACATGCTTTTAAGATGCAATGCAGCTTTCCTTTAAAAAAAAAAAAAAAAAAAAGAAATCTTTATTACATATATGCAGTACAGTATGATTAATGCGTTTGGCAATCAAACTGCAAATATTATGGTGGTACACAGTATTTAAAAAAAAGTTTTATAACATACCAAAGATGTACAAGAGCCTGTTTAGTACCCGTTTACTTGTTGGCAGGATTCAAGAGTAACTGTCTCAGACCAATACTACCTCTCTTTAACATGAGCATCACACTGCTGTGGCAAACACATGTTTTTTTGGTTGCTTTTCTTGTTTCTTGCACTATTTGTTTTATGAATAAAAGGCAGGGAACCCTCATGTTAAGAGAGTGGTAGTGCATTACTGTCTTGGCCCAGTAGAGAGCAGTAACTCCTCAGAAAGTAATGGGAACATTGGCATACAAATCCCTTCATCATCTTTGGTTGAGCCATACACACTGGCATGCTAAGAGCATTAAATGCAAACCACAAGTGGCCAAGGCTTCTGCTGCATGTTTTCATCTTAAGAGTCTGTAAGTAAGCATTACATACAAATAAATTGCTATATTGACAACTCCTTTGTCAGAACATGAACACATCTCATATCTCTCAGGGCGATACTTGTGCTAGCAGTGGAGGTTCTGTTTTTAGCTTAATTCTAAAGGCTTCACTGGTAGACCTGGAACTGCTTGGGAGTTTCCATTGGGCTCCCTCTTGATTTTGGGGCTTCTCTGTGGAACAGGTCTTCTTTGACGTCTCCTCTTGGGTGTCTGAGAGCGTGCACAGTTGGATTGTGATGTATCCAGCAGAGGATCCAAATGTAGTTTACCACTCTGGGCATCTGAAGACTCATCAATAAAGGCAAGGTTCTCCCCAAAGTAGTCCAGAGGCTGAGACAGGTGGGGATCTGGAGGAGTCTCCTCCTTTTCAGGTTCTGCAGTTTTTTCTTCAGGCACTCGCTCCGTCTGAGTGACCTGAGAGTCTGTTTCTGACCGAGAGCCTGATTCATTAGAGGAGGCGGAAGAGGAGTAAGATCCAGACTCTGTCTGACTCTCACGTTGCTCTTCTTTCCCCTCAGGGGCCCCGTTAGCTGATGCGGTGTGACCATTGCTGCGAGGGCCGTGGCGACGCTTCCGGCGACGTCGTTTGAAGGGGTCATCGATTTTTCCTGGAATGCGAAAATCCACCGACATATTGTGGATGTTTTGAGTCCAGTCAGTGGCGTGGGCTCGGAGCTCCTCCATCTGAGAGAAGGGGATAAAACCAGAGATGATGGAAAGGAATTGGCAGAGACATGACAATGATAAAAACAGACATGAGAGGAGGAGAAGTACCTCAGCTCTGGTCTTCTTGGATAGAACTCGAAGCCAGTTACCAATCATTGTCAGGATAGATGCAAAGTAGGCAAGACCCAGCAAGATCCAGAACCACACCAAAGGCTTGTACCAGTGGTCACTCCCCGCCTTTCCTGAATCCCCTTTGAGAAGATACAAAGATTACCAGTGTGTAAAGGCAACACATTTATTCATCCATTCAACTTTTTTTACAGAGTGAATAAACATTTAAGATAGGAGATACTATGTAGCAGATTAGATCATCAATAATTCATCTCTCACAAGAAAGTAATCCTGAATTATTGATGAGTAAATGAAAATTGTCTGTGCTGAGTGAACTAAATGCATTACCAATGACAGTTATATTTATGGATGGCTAATTAAGTCACGTTCATACACATCTACAGATCAATAAATTCAACGGAAAAAAAAGCAAAAATATGCAAAAGCAAGCGCAAGTCAGATATAAACAAATTAGACGGAAACAGAAACTATGTTTTCACTTTAGCTGCTTCACACAAACAGTAAATATTTATTGATCTGTGTATTAAATTATGTCCAGTGAAGATCAGCTCTCAGCAGTTTGCGCAGTTTCACAAGGGCGTAATAGAACTACGGTGGCCCTCAGGTATCGTAAAAACACGAAAAGGCTCTCGTTAGAGCCAACGTTTGGTTTGACCGTTCTGGGCTACTGTCGGAATATGGCGGCGCAACATGGCAGACTCCGTGAAGAGGACCCACTCCCTGAGTAGATAAGATGGGCTCATTCTAAGCTAACGAAAACACAATGATTCTTAGTTTCAGGTGATTACACTAATGAAAACGTAGTTAGGAATATTTTATTCCATTTTTGCAAATAGATACCCAAAAATGATACACACTGGCCCTTTAAAAAAGGGATCTGAAGATTTCTAGGACCAGCATGTGGCTGCATCTTCTCTCTCCCTCTTTCTTTCTCGCTTCTTGAATGCAGATTTCATTTCTTGTATTTCTACAATGACAGTGATACAATACAAGTTATTGCACAGGTGTATAAATATACACTATGTTATAATGGAAACATAACTAAAATGTTTTGTATGTAAATATGCCTTACCAAGCCTAATGGTAAAGTCCCCCTTTGTTGCTTCAGAGTCTGTGCACACCACTGCAAGCTATGTTAAGATACACGTGGGTAATCAATTACTGTTGTATACCTGCAACATAGTCTCCGAACCCCACTGTTGTCAGGGTGATAACGACAAAGTAGACCGACTCCAGCAGAGTCCACTCCTCCACCTTTTGGAAAACCAGGATAGGCACAGCGACAAAGAGCAGGCAACCCAGCAGGATGGACAGGACGGCTGAGATCACCCGCACAATGGTTGGACTAACATGCCATTTCTGTCAGCAGGTTGGAACAACACAGTGGCATGAGACAAATAGAAGGAAGTACATGAGCAGTGCAAGCAAAGAAGACATTGGAAGCTCCGTTAAGGGTCTGACCCGGAAGAGAGTCTCTATTTTGGCAACAGCTTTCCTCAGCCAGGTACCCAGATGGTCTCCGACTCCAGCGAGCAGAATACCAAACATCGGGATTCCCACCAGGGCGTAGAAAATGCAGAACAGCTGCCCTCCTTCTGTCTTGGGAGAGATGTTTCCAAAACCTGAACATGTGGGGTGAGAGGTGGAAGATTAGTCGATTTGAGGACACAAAATGTAAAAAAATGTAACTGATTTCGCTCACAAGTAGCCTATTTGATCAGAATTAATGTTTGCGGCCTTACTGCTCCTATTGGACACCCACCAATGGTTGTGATGATAGTCCCTGAGAAAAAAAAAGCACTGGCCAGATCCCATTGGCTGACGAAGGTGAAGTTGCTGTTAGGATCCACACCTGCACCGACAGCCTCCACTACTTCCTGGGATGGTAAAGTAGAAAAGAGAAGAGTTTGAAACAGTTCCGCAATTCATATTTAATCGGATAGTAAAAAGAGGGGTGAGCCAAAATCGTACAAACTCAATTAGCCCACGCGATTCATTTCAGACATGTTGAAAGTTCCAAAGGCACAAACATGAGTGTGAGTTTCTTTTTATTATCCAATTAAATAGTCCAGTACTGTTGGCAATGCTGTAGAAAATGCATTGTCATGGCATCAGCAGCAGGAAGTCAGTGACAAAGAAGTGACTGGTGATGTACGACTGTGACGGCTCCATTCTGTCCCGAGTGCATCGAACCAGTGCGAGCACAGATTCCTGATCTAATTATCTGTTTTCTGTCTGTTGGTGCTTGAAGACATTTGTTAACTCTGAATTTAAAGCTGACTATGATGAAGTTGTGATTGAATATGGTCTCTGCGGACATTATTACTTATAGTAAATTAGAAGTTTACAATCACAGAGGCAGGGCTGTGTCTGGTTCATACTGAAAATTGATTGATTTCTATTGTTTTACGATTCCAACTGAGCTTTCACTTGAATTGCTAAAGCTCCTAAAAGGGTAAACATGGGCAATATTTGCCAAACTAACACAGCACATATTGAGTGGTGAAATTAGCTGAACTTCACTAAACCTGACCTTACTTTAGTAGAGTTGAGAACAGATTGTAGTAGGAAGGAACTTATCTATTGAGGACCTGTTGAAACATCAGCTGACGTTGTTGCAGTGAAACCTGACCCACGGTGCTTGTTGACCAGAACAACGTCTGAAGAATTGCTTTGTGACAACTGCCATGGTTCACTCATTAACAGGATGACTTCCATTTGTTTTTCTGACAGCACCTAACAATAGATACAATAAATGTTGATTATATTAGTGCATTTCTATTACTACAATAATGTGGAAAACTGTTTTAGAAAACCACCAGATGTTTTGTATTAAGTGATTATCTGTATTAAATAATTTAGGAAATAATTTGAACTCAACCTATAAAGATATTATTTAGCCATTTTTAAACACTTTTTACGGGAGTTTATCTATATTTTAGATTATAGAATTATTTAAAAATGCCCTTTTTCCATTTATCTACGTATATATCAAAGCTGTGCATGCTACCTACCTAGCTGGCCTAACATTAGCTGGTTAACTCAGAGTTACCTCTGCAGCATCTAAATGTTCTTCATAGAAAGACAAACAACTCTGTAAAGAGAAAAAAGACAGAATCTTTCTCCGTGGTAGCTCATTCGCTCTGGCCAACGGAAGCTAGCCAACACTGCTAACACTAGTAACTGCTAACAGTTAGCTCGTTAGCCGGCAAGGTTGGTAGCATTAACAGCCTTGGTAAGCTAATGCTAAGGCTTAAAAAAGCTAAAGAGGTTTAGTTTGTGTACTGTGTTTATTTACAGCTGCAGCATTGCTATTGATCTAGCTGACCGGAGGGAATTGGCTATGATTGGCTGAAAGGTGGTGACTGTTGACAACAACACAATCATGAAACGTGACATGATAAAATAAAATGCGTCATTATCAAAAGGGCTTTTTGAAATAACAATGTCTATAATTAAATAATAATTAACTATAAAATTCAGTTATCATGAAAATAATTGATGACAAATCATTTCATAACAATGATTTCTTCAATTATTACACAAATTATTGTTTCATTTATGTATTTTAAACTATATTTTTTCTATTTGCTTAATATTGAACACTTTGGGGTTCCATATTAATCATTCATTCCATTCTAATACTATGAACTATGATAAATTATCCTTCCTGTCTTTTCATGTAATCAGTAAACAGGATGCACCGAAGGAGCACTCCAGATCTCTTATCATCGTCCTTTAAATAATCAAAAACAAAATGTGACTACCTCGTTTACATCTGTCATGTCCGTCAGTCCCTTCAG
Source organism: Anarrhichthys ocellatus (assembly GCF_004355925.1). Taxonomy (NCBI): domain Eukaryota; kingdom Metazoa; phylum Chordata; class Actinopteri; order Perciformes; family Anarhichadidae; genus Anarrhichthys; species Anarrhichthys ocellatus. The sequence goes on along the minus strand of NW_022280048.1, from coordinate 4,614,957 downwards.
TAACCTTTTTGCAAATGTCAATGACTAAAACAGTGATATACAACTTTCATTCTGGAACAATGATAAACATCTCAGAATCCCAGAACGGTTGCCAACATGGCAACCTTCATGCACTTGCACATGCATACTAGAGCTGACCCATCATTACATAGCTGCTCAGACCACACCTGTTATCCACAACTCCAAATGCCACACATATCTGAAGGGTCACCCTGAAGGTCCACAAAAGTGATTCAGTGCGATAAGTTGCATTGTCAAACTCAAGCGAGTTCCAAGTGAATATAAAATGTGAAGCAGTCAGGCCAAAATGCATTTTTAGCGAGATGTGGGCCGTCTCGATTCAGAACCTGTTGTAGAGGTGGATGACCAATCGTGAGTGAGAGGGGAAAAGTACACACAAAAAAAATCTCACCACAATAATAAATAATAATAAAGAACATATTCCATAAAATGATCAGCCACAATTTATTTTCAAATATCAGTTTGAATCTCAGCTTTTTTTAGTACAAAATTAACTAAAAAGTCATCTATAAATCTACCGCTGAACTATGCGGTAGGAAGTAAATACTGAGGCCTTATTGTCGGTCACAAGTTGTGTTTATAATACTTTTCAGTGGCTATACCAACCTGGGGGTGAGGACCCCCAAACGGCTCCCAAATTAAATCCATGTTGTCATGAGACATGTCAGGAGAAGAACTGCTGTACCTCTATAAGGCTCTGTAGGTCGTCTGGGCCCATGCAGGTAAAGTTCAACAAGAAGTCCCGGCGTATGTCCAGCAGCTGCATGTGCTTGCCCTCCTCTCGCGGAGCCTCCAAGGAGCGGAACACCACAGCTCCCAGCACCAAGTAGAGAAGCACCCCCGTGAGGATGCCGAGCAGGGTGGAGCAGCGCATGGCTCTACTCAGTCCGAACGCAGGCTGCTGTTTCCCTTTGCCAGCCTCTGCGCTGGTGTGGCCTGGATCCCAGCTGCTGCAGCTGAAACATCACCAACCACACGAACACAAGGGGTTTTCAAACTGACAACCCAGGCTGTTTACACACCTGCGCATGAGGCATTTAATGGACTCGGGCCACACCACGCTGCTGACACACAGTCAACGAAACATCCTTGATAAAACGCCAGTCATCTGACCTGCCTGAGACTTTGAACAGATTCGACTGCACTCCTACAGAAACATACAGTATATGATCCATGTCATCAACACACAGACAGATAATAGTTGACCTTACCTATCAATCCGCCTTAGTTGCCCACGCCTTCGTCTTTTCCAGTCCTTGTCACCAGGCCTGAGGATGGAGTCCCTGGACCCGTAACCAGTGGGGAGCCCGTCCACCTCACACTCCGAAGGAGGGGACACTAGATAGAAGCAGAGGCACGTATTCCCAAGTGCTATTTTAGCATTCACAGAATTTACGTCAATGATTTTGAATAAGAGAAGAACAGCTTTACGTTCACTTTCTCATAAAAGGTGTCAGTAGTGAGGATAATCCTCAGAGACAGGTAACAACAAGGGGAAGCTGTCAGGCGTGGCAGTGCTCAGGTTCTGGTAACAAAGCCACCTGTTGTTGTCTTTTCTTGATGGTTACACATTATCTGTATCTTCTAATCATATGCACACTGTGCGCCTTTCAATTGTGATGAGAGACGGTTCAGCTTTGTTATATTCCAGCCACAGCTTTGTGAAATCAGGGTGGAGAAAACAATTATAGAAGAAGATGTATTTCCTTTCGGTGATGCAGATCAGCAGTAGCAGAAGAAATACAAAGTGCAGGTACCTCCAAATACATCAGATGTGAACTTCAGAGATTGGTGATGTTGGTCATCGCCGGCTCAAGCCAAGACGCATTCTCATTTAAAACTGAAACTGGAGCCAAGTCTCTGCACTCTGATGCATCTTTGCCATGTTAAAGCGATGGAGTCGAGAAACTAACAGATGTGTCCGACACTCCCCTTTGTCCCCAAATTTCGCCGGAAATGATTTAAGATTTTTTATCATTTGGACCAGTAAACCTGCCATTTCCAATTTAATCTGCAACACTGGACTGCAAGCCAGAACAATACAACCAGCTCCCGTCTTCTTAAGTTCGGTGGCTGCAGCACTTTAGTCAGCAGATCTGATGAAATTAAAGCAATAAACTGTGACAGCAAAATATACACTTGAAGCATTTTTTGGCCCAACAACACAGTTAAAAACAGCAGTTATCTGCTGCACACCTACCGCAGAATGCAACACAGAGAGCCAGACAGGTTACACACCACTAGACAAAAGGAAATTGTAATACGGCTTGCATTAAGTGCCAACTGTGCTGCTGCTGTAACCAAGACATAGCCGTATAGTGATCCCATTTTATTCCCACTTAAGGTCCCTCCTGGTCCGTAAAAATGTATGGCACCGACCGACCCGCCGGAGATTCCCGCCCATGTGTGCTTACCTCAAAATGAAGGATCATAAGAATCCAGAGTACCAGTCGCCCCATGCATGGTGTTTCATGAGTTCAGGCAGCCGCATACAGCGAGGTGTATGTGTGTGTGTGTGAGCATGAGTGTGTGTGGGTGTGGGTGTGAGTGGGGAGGGATGCTGCTGCTGAGCACGAAAGAGAGGAAAAAGATACTCGATCAAACTGACTTTATATAGAGTGTGAGAGAGTGAGTTAAAGAGAGAGGAGGGGGGGGGCAGCACAGATGATGATGGAGTTTTGGATCTATTCAGTTTCTTCAGACTTCAGTTAGATCAGTTTTTTTATACAGTACGTAAAGATATCATTATATAAAGACATGAACACATAATGCAGCTTCATTCGCTTCAGTCTGTACGTGGAGTTCTTCATATTCCAGAGTTTTACTCCAGTGAGTTAAACTGAATGTCCAATGCAGTCGTGGCTGTAGTCATATCAATACCTCTGTGGGATCAATGTTTGAGATTCATTGAGATCTGACTGCCGACTCTGCAGGGGGAAGCCAAGCGCAGCCACCCTTCACTCTGCTCTCAATGTCCCATCTTCAACACAAGCTGCTTGACAGAACTGCTGCTGCTCTCTTTCTTTCTGTGCGTGTGTGTGTGTGTGTGTGTGTGTGTGCATGTGTGTGTGTGTGTGTGTTTACAGGGGCGGAGATGAGGTTTCTCAGGCAGATATTCCTATGTTCCTCCAGATCTGTAAGGTTATTATTGTAGAATGCCTAACAATACCAGGCAAAAAGGACTGCTGATAGCCTTTCAGCTAACTCGGGTACATTTACATTTGTTCGAATTATGCACATTGTCCCTTTTCAAATAAACAATAACTCCTGGTTACTATTAAATGTAATAGTCAGCCTAGTCATACATTAATATAGTTTGAATAACTGCAGGGATTTTTAAACTGCAGGGATTTTTCTTCCCGTAGTTTAAAAAAAAGACTTCAAGTTTCAGCATAATATAACAAAATAAAGATGCTTCTTCGAGGCTTTTCTTTTGCACAGCAGCGCTTTGAGCGAAATGCGACTATCAGCATGCTAGCATGCTCACAATAACAATGCTAACATGCTGATGCAAAGGATGCATACTGCAAACCATGTTCCCCATCTTAGTTAAACGTGTTAGCATGCTAACATTTGCTAATGGCTAATAATAAAAAGTGCTTGTTGCAAATGTTCTTCATACCTTTGCCACTGCAACTAAACAGCTGACCACAAAATATTGGGAATATATGTTCTCCAATGACAAGTAAAAACTATCTTCATGTAAGCTATACGACTAAATATATCATATATATCATGTATAATGTTGCTTTACTGTATATATATTTGCAGTATTTGCTGTTATTTTACTGTACCTTCACTGAACTGGCCTAAATAAACTACTATCACCTTCATAAGAAGGCTCGTACAAGAGAAAATGTAGGATAAATGTTGTCTCTTGTCTTTTGAAAGAGAGACAAATGGGACGGCACAGACGGAAAACTAAGATCACAAAGCCAAGTTGGCAAATTCCCAAGAATCCAGTGTTGCTCAGTCAGGGCCGGCCGTATGGAGCTAAAATGTATTACTCAGTTAAAATAAGCATTTTAAAGGAAAACACAAATGGGAATTTGATGCTGAGTAGCTCGCCACATCGGTTTAATCGAACATAAAAAAAGAACTTGTTTGATTTTAAATGGCAAATTTTGTGGATGAGGCTTTTGTGCGTAGCCTCCTGACTGAATCGATGTTGTTGCTCCTGACCACAAAGGAAGTGAGGAGTCATATCGAGAGCTGCTGGGACGATGGTGATCAATCAATCATCAGTCGAACAATCCCAGACATCTCCTTTCAATACAATTCATCCCAATCAGGAGCGGAAAGTAACTTTCTGCCAGCAACTTCAGCAGAGCTGCCAGACTGTAAAGGGCAAAGTGTGCCAGGACAATATATCAGGCTAAGAGGGGTGGACAGAGTTATTGTTCAGACAGGAACTGGGACTTCAAATTGGATGTATTACAAGTAACAGTACAAGGGTCAGTGCAAAATGATTTAACATGGCATCCAGACAGTAACCATCTACATCAACGTGTTATTTATTTAAAAGTGAACATGCAATTCAATTTCAGCTAATATAACATATCAAAAGCTATTGTGACCTGTTGTTCGTGCAGCATCTTTATATTGTGGTTATTCATTTTTAAGCATGATTCAGTGAGCAAATTCATCCAAAGTGGATACCATGAATATTTATTTTTATTAAAGAAATTAAAATGTTCTGTCGACCGGAGATACAGCTGTTCCCATATTTGTTACTCATAACTAAAGCCTATAGGGAAATAGGGGGGGGGGGGGCAGTTTCAGGGACTGACAGTCAGTTGCACACCATGGCATAATGTTGCTTTATTGATCAGCTGATCAGCACATCTGCAGATCTATCACATCCAGATGAAATGAAATATTTGACACGCCCTCCCAAGCAACATGAGGTTACTTTACTCTTTACAGGAACAGAAAGGGGTGGGACTTCATGTGATGTAAAATATGGATAAATGCATTTTGATATGTTAAAGAATACTGAGGATTTGTTTACACATTTAAGCAAGGAAGACACTGATGTACAATCTACACTTAAACAGATTATTAAACAGATGATCTCTTATCAGTAATTGGTGATTGAGCTAGCACATTGTAGTATTTCTGTTATGACAAGCAGACACGGGTACATTGCCGTAGTATTAGAGCAATACACTAGACAAGTACACTATGTCATAATGTATTTACATGCATCTGTCAAATGAGTACATCTTATTCATAATGAGATCAAACTTTACACATCGTTCTCCGTATTTCCCTGCAAATACTTTATACTCGGTTTCTACTTGCTAAGTTGCGGAATTGGATTTATTCCATGCACTCTCCCAATAAAGTGTAAAATACATTTAGCTCCTTCAATTCAATCTGTGTGAGAGCTGCTGTCTCTCTGTTCTTACCAAAACTGAACGCAGTCCAACCCCCTTTGAAACAGGTGTCTTATTGCTGAGGCTATACATACATCCTGACACATTGCAGAATGAGGAAGGAATAAAGGAGGGATTCTTCATAAATGCAGTGATCAATGTTAATCAGAGAGCTCTGTGGAACGCACGGGGAGACAATTCGACAACCGTGGCAGTTTTTGCATTGCTCACACCCGTTCCCAGCCCCCCCCTCCACTCCTCTGATTCTTCATCGACAGAAAAGTAGTTAACATTTCGATAAAACAAAGACCACTTTTTATTTCAGGGCATGCTGATATCAAAAATGCATATAATTGGACCTCTACATTACCTCCATATTCACCACATAAAAGATCTACCTTGACATTCATCAAACTCCTGGTCACACATGCAAAGAAAGAGACAATCTGAAAATGCTTACTTCTAGTAGGTCGATGGCTTCAATTCCAGGTGTCCTGTTAATGTGATGTATGATTGAGCTGGCAGTGTAAAGGTAAATGAATTAACATCCAGCCGTTGGAGGGGAATAAAACAGAGACAGCTTTTGGAAAGAGATCTGATGAGGGATGACCATCTGAGAGGTATAGCTACACTTGAATAACAGACTCAAATTGATTGACCTGCTGATAAATGTGCTCTCAATTACAAGTAAAGGAGGGTGGTTGTAAACAAAAGAGAGTCAGGGAGGGAGGGGGCCGACAGAAACGCCTGGGGGAGGAGGACTACACGGCTATTATGAGCACTTTATTTTCAATTAAGCCTTCTTGCATCTACTGTAAGCTCACTTTCTGCCATTTCTGATGATGCAGGGACTTCTTGGACTGGAAATTGATTGGTTAGCAAACGTCTGCAACTTTGCTTATTTAACGGGAGATGCACTTTCGACGTACATAAGACGACAAAACGTCAGAAAATTATATATTTTTTACTCTATAGGGCATTAGCACAAAAACAACCAGGTTTCTATGTTTGAAAGAAAGTAAGATAAGTTTTTGTAATTCTATTAGAACTTGTAGTAATTGCCTGTTCAGTTTTATATTATTAACCTCTACATTATTAATCCAGAAGCACATGGGACTGCTATTCAGGTTTTAAGCAGAATGCAGGAGCTGGTGTGATGTGTGGAGCTTGAGTTATATTTTCAAATTAACCGTTTTATTGAATATTGCATGTTTCATTTGAAGTCGTTTAACAATTGTGTTTTTATTTCATGATGTCCCATTTCAATGACACAAGTGCCCCGCCCCTTCATCTTTCAGCCAATCCCATGCCCCCAGCCATCCAGCAACAACTAAAAACTCTGTCCTTTTTTGTCCTTCACAGCGTGTTGTGTCTGGCAGCAAGCTGCTGCCTCTCGACTTTGACGCTGACTCTAATAATTCCAGGGAAAAAGCCAACGTAGCTAGTTAGCTGATAACGTGTAGATCGTTACCAAAATAAAAGGAAAACGTTGTCACCGTGTGTGTTTATTCACAGCAGCAGCTAAATCATTGATTCAGAATTAGTCGTTTTAGCCAACAGGTGCTTGTTGATGATATTTTTGTGGTTGGGGCAGATTTTGGTGTCATCAAGACATTATGGAAATGTTTGGTTAATTCCTAATTTATTCATTACTGTAGTATCTACTTAACATTGTTTGGGGCTCCATGGTAGTCTGGAATATAGTGGAATACAGTTCAAAACAAACCTTTGTGACGTAAAATAATTTATGCAAATGATCTGCAAGTATACATGAACAATAATAAGACAATGGCTTATGAATTAACTTTAAAAGATTTTAGGTTTAAACTCAACATTGAGCTACTATTTTCTATCATTATTTGATCATTTCAGGGCCGTTGACCGTCCCGTTAGTTTTCTTACTGCTCTTTCCAACCTTACGATGTCCATCTGTATGCAGACTTTAATGACATCACTTCCGAGCACATCTCTTCCCAACATCAACCTGAGCGGAGGTCTGATCGGCCTGTACAGCTGATGACACCTGTGAGGGTGTGCAGGGCCTTTAACGCATTAGACTGCAATATCTGAGAATCTCCAGGACTCTGTTACACCTAGACCATCGATCTGCCAAGGCATCTACTTTACACTTTGATCTAATCCCCCCCCCGGTCCTGAAAAGCTTTTAAACCTTGAGAGGAAGTCGGCTAACTAAGGAGGGTGTGAAGTAAGAAAGAGTGAGAGAAAAATCTTACGGGCTGAAGGGGGCATGAAGAAGAGTGCAGTCATCTGTCCACTGACGCCGTGTGAAGTTGATGAAGCAGAAGTGTCAGCAGCAGATGTAGAGCAACTTTATCATTTGTGTTTCCGCCAACCGGCAAATTCAAATCCTATATTCACTTTTCTTTCAGCCGTTTTTTTTAAATTTAGTATGAAGCGAGTTCATCGGGGCTTTCTTGCTGAATCAGCTGCCCGCTGCATGTGGAGACGCAACCGTTTGAGGCAAGAATGAACCAAAGCTCCACAGACCCGAGGGCAAGAGCAGTCAAGTTATAATTCTTTGTTGGTTAATCACTACAAGTGGCACCTCTCATATCGCACACATTCATATGATCCGTCCCAAGATATACATTTTTTTTTTTTGATCAGAGCAGCTTTTAAACTTGCTTACGTTTTTGCTGTGGAGACATTCAGAGACGCGCATCACACATCATCTTAGGTGCAGATTTCAAATGGGCCACCTTACACAGATAATAATGTGTGCATAATGACTAACACTGCATCGGCCAGAAGCACCTACATTTACTTGTGAACCCCAACAAGAAATACTGATGTGAATGGAATAAACTGAAGCTGCACAACAGGAAGGGAACAATGTGAGGACGACATGATTACATCGTAACATTTCACATTAACACCTGAGAACAGTTCTTCGCTCCAGACTTGGAGGTTAAACCCTTTACTGAAACCTGAATGAATGACAAATTAAAATAATGTTAGTTTCCTTTTATTGATAAGAGCAAGCCGAGTCTTTTACATCATTGACAATGAATTAAATGGTGTAGGAAACACATTGAAATATTCTCTGGTACGTTATTGCCCATCGGCCATTTTCTTCACATTTACACAAACTTCTCACAGACCGGCAAATGTGTCTGTGTGTGGAATTTCTACTTTTCCTCAATTATTGTGAAGCAAACAGCTATTCAACCTCCAGTTGTTTAGTGTTGGTTTATCCGTTTTGAAATTGATTTAAAAAGCACTGTCTTCGTTCCAACACTCCTCATGAAAATATTGTTACAAACTGAGATGCATTCATGTTTCTAAATTGTTTTAAAATTGTTCAATAGAAAAGTTCACTAACGGACTGATTGCACAATGGCTTTCAATCACTACAAAGCCTGAAAATGGTCTCTTGCTTTCTCGTGTTGAGATGCAGTGTTCTGTTCAGTAACAGCTCTTGAAATACATGTAAAAAAACAACACGGAGAACAGTTAACAATTAAGGGTTAATTAGATTCAAATGCTAAAAAACAAAACTGTGCTTTACTGCGGAATGGAAGAAAGAATGATCGATCCATTTGCACCACGTTTTAAAAATGAACACCGGAATAAATTACATTACATTATGTGGAATGCATAAATGATGTCTGGGAAAAATTATTGCAAATGTGATGCACAAGCAGCAACAAAAGGTTTCACAAATAGCCTTGCTGGTGAAGAGTTTCCTCGAGGAGAGTTTGCACTTTAAACTAACCCTGAAATGATCTGAGCTTACAGGTCGGCAGACGGATCAAAACAATTTCACCATGCTCTCTCTGGACTTGCCGACTCCGACCCACTTCACTGAAATGAGAGAGAGGGAGAAAGAAAAAAAAAAAAACAGACAAGGTGTGACTGGCAGGTTTGGCAAAGCGATTAACGATCTGGCTGCAGTCCAATCCGTTGATGTAAAGTGCCCGTTTACAAACCTGGCACTTGCAGGAAGTCCTCGATGAACCGAATGTAGCTTTGTGCATTCGGCGGAAGCTCCTCGAAGCTCCGAGCTGACTCGGTGCTGCAGCACCAGCCGGGCAACGTCTCGTAGTCCACCGACACCCGCGTCAACACGTCCATGTTTGCTACGACAGAACGAGTGAAAGATGATGTTTTTGTTACCGATTCATCACATGTCTGGCCTAAACAACACACCGGACAGCTGTCCTTTAGTGGTATTTATGGTGCGTCACGGATACATTTTATCATCCGATAGGATGTGATGCTCCTAAGTGAGGGTGTTCCAGTCGGCCACCCATTGTTTGAGCTGCTATTTGTTCTAAACGGTTTGATCGGTGGTCTCTATAAAAGGTCGCTCAGAAGAGCCAACCAGATAGCACAAAGACGGGACTGTTGCGCCGTTATTCCGCCTCACTGTTCTGAATAAAGAGGCACGGAGACAGAATGGGGACATTGTTGCTTCGCCGCTAAGCCGGCGTTTACAGCAGTATTGCAGGATCTCTGTATTAAAAAAGGGGCGATGAGAGAGAGAGAGAGAGAGTCCCCCTCTTATCGATTAGTCCACTAATCTTTCATTTTGGTCTCAGTCGACTAAGATTTCTTAAGTCGTGTTTTAATGCTTCCTCCTGATGAATGACCCATTTCCAAGAAACTGATGAGCACATTTCTGGTAAACACAAGATTTAAAGTGGAACTGAGAACTTCAAGTTTTATAGATCTGTAAAGTAAATCATCTTATCTGTCGACAAAATCGTGCAAGTCGACTATGAGTTTCGGCAATATGCTGCATGTGTCATCTGCCAATACTTTCTCATCTCTTCATTTTAATACACAATAAATAGAAGGCTTCAAATGGGTCATGGGATCGAGCACATTTATTCCTAAATGTGTATCTCTCCAATTGTTGAAAGACTGCAGCACAATCGGAGAAACAGATCTTGATGAGGATAAGAGCCCCCTCAAACATTCAGCACCATAAAGATGATAAATATACGAGGGCAATCAGTGATGACATGCTGGTCGAGAGCAGCTGCAGTGTCACAGAGAGAAGTGGTTTCATCATCCTGTGGTTCATTAGCTTAACAATTCACTTTGCTTTGGCAGTGAAAGCAGAGAGTGACTGAAGATAAATGCACCCTCAAATCTGCTGAAAAATAGATTATCAGAAAAGCCCAAGATGTTGCATTTCCTGCTAGTAAAAGCTGACCCGTGTGAAATAAGACATTAAGGAGCATAAAAGCTGCGTTTGTTCACCTTTAACCAAAGGCTGAGTAGTCCTTCTGGAAACAATGATCCCTTTGAGAGTACAGGTCCTCTCCCGTGTTTACAGTCATCAAGTTTCTGCCGCTAAAATGTTTGTAGATCGATGGATAGTCTTAGAGGTGAATATTCTTCAATCAAAAGATCAGGACATCAAGATAAAACGTGACCATTTACACCTTGTATTGTAGTCAACAGTTGATGCATGACAAACACTGGTCACAGCTTCTCAAAAGTGTGAGGATTTGCTGCTTTACCACGTTTTATATCACTGATACCGTAACTTGTGAAGTGCGGTTTTCACTATTTTCAGGTCTTTCGATCAATTAATTTTACAAATAATTAACAGAAAACAAATATAATCATCACTTGCATCCCTACTTTTCATCAATCTCTGCCCCCTACTTTAAGGCAATGTTACATGTGAAATCCAACACTATGTTCTCTGTAACGGGCAGACAAAGAGCTGTTCTATAAATCATTGCGATGGTTATGACCTACCGGGGAAACTTGGTAGAGATTTTCCGTCGACTTTATAGGCCACGCCCACTTCAATCTCTGACAGCGTGTCCAAAATGTCCAGCTTGGTCAGGGCAATTCTGCAAGGAAAGAAATCACTCCGTTCAACTCTGATGGCGACGGACGGTTCAGAGTGCATCACAAAGCTTAACTGCAGCTCCAATAATTACATCAGCAGGTGGGCATAATATTCTGAAATGGCGAGACTTAAATGGCGAGACTTACGCAGAGAAGCCATTGACCATGTGGGCGTATCTGACCAAAATCAGGTCCAGCCAACCGCAACGCCTCTTTCTGCCCGTCGTCACGCCGAACTCTCTCCCTCTGGACTGCAACAGTTCTCCAGTCTCCTAAAATACAACAAACAAGGAGCACACTTTAAAAATCCACCAGATTAATCAGCAACTTTAAGGGCTACTGTGTTGATTCTGCTCGTTTTGACGCTTGTATTTGTGTCGGAACCGTTAGCTGCACATTCCCTTTCCCAGTAACGTCCTGCTTCAGCATGTGGAAGCTGCCCAGTACAACCACACTCCTCTACCTTTGACCGCTGAGCGTTAAGTGTCTTTTTAAAAAGCACAGCGCTGGCAGACCTTTTCCACAAAAGGTTCTCTCAGCAGTCTCCTAGATTTGAACTAACCCACGTCTGACCAGAAGTCTGCCCCTGAAGCCGACCTCCATACCCGAGGTCACTGGGGTCGTTTCGGCTCACGGGGGAATCTGCATTCACCCACTTTTTAAAACTACTGCTGATAAAGTGAGCTTCTCTTTAACAGTTACTGAACAAGGAGACACAAGTCGGATGATTTACTCCACCTCTCTGCAGCACCTTTCACCACGACACCGTGTGTCTTTGTTTAGTGATAAAATTGTTCTGCTTTCGTCTCTGGATGTTTTGAGAAATGTTTCACAATCGTTATTTCAGAATTAGGAGAATCCAATCCGTATGAAACTCATAAACCACGTCAACAAATTCAACTTACCCATTTGGAAAGATATCTTATCAAGTTAAAGGTCATATAATACTGTGATAATGATAGTGATAGTGAATGATAATTCACATTTGTTCTCTGAATGTTGGATAAACATCTAAAATACTAAAACGTTGCTGTTGTGAGTGTGGTAACCCGACAACAACATCACGTATCTCCTTCAACCCGGTGGAGTACGTTGGCTATTTTACAAATAGCCTGAGAAGAAGGCAAGATGAATTTGATCCTTTAATCACAACATCGACGTCTTCTGAGCCCGACGAGTCTAATCGGTAATTAGCTGGAGCTTTTTTATTGACGAGTCTTTTTTCAAATGCTTCTTTACTCACATTATCCTGCTCTGTTGGGAAAGCGCCAACGCCCACGCGGGTGGTGTAGGCTTTGACGACGCCGTACACTCGGCCAACGTACGACGGAGGCACGCCGAGACCAGTGCACACTCCGCCCACGGTGCAGTTAGAAGACGTCACGAAAGGATACGTGCCTGGACAGAGAAACCTCGGTTAACCCGAGGAGGCAAAACATCTGATCCGTCTTCATAATTAACTCCGTGAAAAAAAAAGAAAAAAAAAACCCAGTGGTGCTCACCAAAGTCGATATCCAGCAGAGCAGCATTGGCTCCCTCCACCAGGATCTTCTTACTGGGCCCAGTGAGAGCTTTGTGCATGAAGTACACCCCGTCCGTCACCAGGGGGCGCAGGCTCTCTGCATAGCCCTGAAAAACAGAGACCAACAAGTTACCAAAATAATGAAAACACTGAATTCTGTTCAGCAATAAATACAAATTACAACTGTCAATCATTCAAACACCACCCTATGGTGAACACCCTTATCATATGAAACTAGTAAATAAGCAATAATCTTGATTAATGCATCGTCCTGATTTCATCACAGCAGACATTTTAAATTGTCACAGTAGTACAAGCAGGTGTTAGTTAACAACATGAGTGATTTCTCTGTTCTTGTACGCACAATACCAAGACCTTGAAACTGAGGCAGCTAAATTCCGCAACCGTTCATTGTATTATTTACACATGTGCATTTCCCACTGACACGGGAAAAATGTCTCCCGTGAAAAAGGTCTATTGTCACAATAAGGTACTGCGACGTCGTTCCGTCAGTGTTCCTCACCTTCAGCTGCTTCAGTTCACCGTCGACGTCCAGGTCAAGTTTCGGGTACATCGTCAGGAAACGTTCGGCCAACATGCGAAACCTGCGAGGAGGACGGAGTTCAAGAGGCTGCTCACACACACGTTTGTAAAAGTTTACATGCATCCTCTTCTGGATGCAAATACTGCATCACGGACAGGCCATCGTGAATGCTTCCGTTGCATGTGCTGCCACCTGGTGGCAGGAGAAGATACAGACACTACACTTACTACGTCAATGCATTATGACACTCATAAATAGAACTATGGACACCCGAATGTCTATGAGGTTTTTGTTCAAATGTGATTTAAATGCTCTCAAAAATGTGTTCCTGAACACAAACTTGTATCTTGGGAAGATCCTCACATTTAGGGATTCAAATACAACTGCCCTTTAAAAAGAGATGCGTGTCACAGTGCTGCAACACCAAAACCTGAATAGACTTTAAATGCTGCTCACACAATGAAGTTGGAAATAATATATTTTAGACCACTGATGAGTTGGCAACATATAATGAGAATATGGAAATGAACGAAATTAGAAGAAAAAAAAACAAAACAGGAAAACTTACTTGTCCTGAAAAACCTTAAAATCGGAGACAAGGTCACAGACTCGCAGACCGTTGCGAGCAGCTTTGGAGGAGTAGGCTGGACCGATTCCCTTTTTAGTGGTTCCCAAACTGAAGAACAAGTAAAAACGCAACATGAACAACCACAACAACCCATTTGTTTAATAGAATAGAATCCCTCCAGCTTAAGTATTAAATATAAACCTCACCAGACTAACAGATATACAGTATTTAAACTAATTATAGTAGATTTACTTTTTCCCTTCTTGTTGCTGCCGCTGCTGCTCCTGGATTCCATCAACAGCTTGATGGAAGTTGAACACTAGAGGCGGATAGAGGGGATTGTCAATAAGAGGACAGTACTAACTAAGAAATTTGAATGAGGAACCGCTTACTCACCAAGGTGGGCACGATCAGAAATCTTTAATCTCTCCTCCCATCCTTCTAATCCTGCACACAATACAACAAACCCCACATTACATGTTGGCTATACGTCACCGATACCACAGTCATGACCCCATCCTGCACATTTCATTGCAGGTTTCCAGCCTATTAGGGGACGCATCTGGGTTTTTGAAGCCAATACCAATACTATGTTTAAAAACACTGTAAGTTTGATGACATATTTAGAAACCTTTACCTTTGCCTTTCTGCAGGTTCTTCTGAGCTTCCTCAAACAGACCTGGTAGGTGTATCACCACTCCGTTGCCTGTGACGAACAAAAAGAAACTTATACAAACCGTGTGAGAAGCCGTGCACCATTGCTTAAAGACATTTCTTATGTGGCTCTCGTTTCTTCCTGAGGTTTCATTTATATAAAACGCAAGCTATCTCTTAACAATGATTTTAACAACAGTTCCTTTAATGGTTCCTCTTCCCATGTGTTCATAGTACTAGAAACAGAACATCTACCAAAAATAGGAAATGCTTAATCAAGAGAACACCAAGTCTCATGTGCAGTACATGTTGATCGTTATCTATATGTACCCATGCATGCTCTTTGTTCAGCTCGGTGTCACTTCAAGACCCAACAACTGATACGGCTGTCTGCGGTGCTTCTGAAGTATATACTCATTTTATTGCTTTATTAGGATCTTTATCTTTCCGCCAACTTCAAAAATGAAAACACAAAAGGATCGCCTCGTACCAATGAAGGAGACAGCCTTCTTGTTGAGCACTCCGCTGGGCAGCAGGTGGAAGTCGTACTCCACTTTGTCCACGACCACCGTGTGACCCGCATTGTTGCCTCCCTGCAAACAGCACAAACATGGGGATCAGCCACTGAAGGAGAGCAAGCACCAGTACCCATCAACCCAGAGGACGGTGAACGTTGCCTGCGTGTTTCATTGAGAACAGGCTCTAGTTGGCTGTGGTAAGCTACATGCTAATATTTAAAGCAACACATTCCTGCTGAATGTCACTGGGTTGAAAGCGAACAGCTGGACAACAACGTGCGCTCAATGCCTTACATAACACACAGTGACGATTATCAATACGTGGAGGTCATGTGCTGGACTCAAAACACATTTTGCTACCAACACAGCAGATATACATTTATAGAAGAAGATGAACAGGCATGTAGTTCTCACTAGCATATACTTAGCACTTCTACATCCGGGAGGTCAGACACGGTTGTTGACGTCGGAACCACTTCATTAATATGTAACGGATGCTAGTGGGGGACGGTTTTCACCAAACAACCCGTGTTACGATTAGCGGACGTTTCAATAACACCGCCATAGTACGACGCGGTCGGTTTGAATGTTACTTGTGAACGTTAAATCGAGCGTGTAGCTTTGTACCTGGCACCTGCATACAATATCCGCATCCATTGCGAGCAAGTCCACAACTTTCCCCTTGCCCTCGTCGCCCCACTGCGCTCCGAGCACGACGGTCACTTTGTTCTGAGGCTCCTTCGGGACCCGGAGAGCAGACTGAGAGAGGGTTTCCCGCGGCCGCTTCACGACCGGTTCCCCGTTCAGGGAGACGGTCTCTAGTCCGTTTACGTTATCCATGGTGCTGTCGGATGCCATGCTGCTGTCCTCCTGCACACCGGAATATCGTTTTACCGCGTTTCTCTGCGTCACGGGAAGTGGTCGTCCGTCGCTTCGCCACTAGGTGGCAGTGTTTCTCTTTATATCCTTTGTTCTGAGTATTAAAATACTGTACATTCATTTAGCGCACAGTTATCATTATTCATTCTAACTAACTGTATATATAATCAATTAACTGACACACATACATTATATGTAACTCTGTGTCTTTGTTTGTTTAGCTTATGATTATTAAATTAAAGACCTCCGTTGATGAGAAGTCACAATTCACGAAGAGTACAGAAATACAATGTGATTAACTCCACTCCACTTCCGCGTTCGCTTTTATCATCGGACGGATTGAACGTGCCCGGAAGTGATATTCTGCTGTTTGCTTTTAACAGCTCAAATCTAATGCTTTATCCGTACTAGGCAAAAAAAAGCAACTGCCTTTGTTAACCATGTTTTGAGCAGTTTGTTGTTATTTGATACATTTGATTGGTAATGTGCACAATTTAAGGCACATCATTATTTAAAATGAATTCGAGCATTACTAGCATAGCCTCGAGGCAGTAATACAGTCCCGGTTGAGGTCCTGTTTAAACATGTAGTCTTAAAGAGTAACTCCACACTGACTTCAGTGACCATAATGAGTTTGAAATTTTAGGTCTGGAGTCTTTGCTGAACACACCCAACTCTGATTCAATACAGCAATGTGTCCATCAGGCTGCCAGGTGGCAGCAAAGGCAGCTGCTTCATATTGTGTGTACACTCCTGGTGCATATTCCAATGCAAATTTGCATTTAATAACACAGCAAACAAGGTGACCCAGAGTGCACCTGTGGCCAAGTCATATTCCAGCAGCACATGGCTGCTGGTTGGTTTTCTGGACCAAAACTCCCTTCCTTCGGTTGTGTTTTTGTAGTAATTGTGTGGTCCCATTAGAGCGTGAGCTCAATGATTTGTATATTTGTTGTCATTTTGTGGTAATGTATTCAACTAAATCATATGACCTTTACTAAAGATAAATATTACTCATTACCATGGGGGTCCGTGCACACAGACTTTATTAAATAACTGTAGCTGATTGTCTTCCAACTCATAATTCATTGAAGGGGATATTCAGAGTGGAGGACTGTACTGGTAACTCAAGTCAGCATACTGGACTAGTTAGCCCTTCAGTACTTCCACATGGTGACAGTTTGAGGTAAATATATATATAAATATTATTTTATCTTATTATAAGGAAAAAACGTGTTGTCGCAGAAGTATATAGCAGCCACCTCTGGTTCCCGATCGGGAAAACGCAGGTTGCTCTGTCAGCACTTTTGCCGTTGCTTGCGCCGTGAGCACCGTTAGCAGCTAGCGGTCAGCTCAGCCGTTGCCATGTTAAGAGCTGTGTGGAGGCAACAGACAACAGACTGAATTTGGTATTGAGCACCTTTAGATGATTTTGTAAAGACACTAGTTTTGGATTTCAACTAAAGGCACTCTAAATCAAGTATTTAGTTAATTTCCATGTTGACAAATTGTAATTTAATTTTTTTTTTACAACATGTTTAATGTGTAAATAAAACTAATTATTTAGAGATTGGATGCCCCAAAAGGTCAAGTAGACTGCATCAACTTGTCTGTGACTATTATATTATTATATCATTATATTATTATTATAGTACATCATAATTATGTTTGCTTAACGCATCTCAATCCTTATAAAATAATTTTGAGTTGCCTAAATAAAAGTGACTTGGCAACAAATAATAATCAGAGCAACAGAGGACACATGACAGACTCACCCATTCATAAAGTAACACGTTCAGACTTTATTCATTGTAAAACATGCTCAAAAAACAATTGTTATTCACGTAAAAGCCACAAGAGACACCGTTGGCTTCTTGAGTTAACCATGAAACCCAAAACATGTTGTTTATACATTCTGTAGGCATTCAGAGGGACAAACACAGTAGTGGCCTACAGAACTGACAGGCAGATGTTACAACCACTGGCTGTCAATTCATAGGTCATCGCCTTGCGTCCCATCGCTCTTCAGCTACACTTGAAACTAAAAACCTGTCAGGAAGAGCTCAGGCTCGGCGTTGCGTTCGGCGGCTCTCTGCAGGTAACAGCACTTCCACTGGAACAGACACAGCTTCCACATGGAGTTGCTGTTACATCCAGAAGAGCACCAGAAGACTCCCCCGCTGACAGCAAACCGCATCCGCATCAGTTGTTCTCCAAGTCGGTCACGTCTGCAGATGGACAAACCGACAATGACACTTCCAGTGTTGGCCACCGGCGTGGAAAATACCTGAGATGAAAGCGAGAGAGAAAGAGAGAGAGAGAGAGAGAGGGGAGAAAAGGAGCAGGAGAGAGCACCGAGGTTGACTTAGGATTTGGACTTGGAGGCAGTTGCTTTAGTACGAGAGGAGTCTCCCCTTGCGAGTGACTTTGACCCGGCAATTTCCTCCACCCAGTTTTATTGCCTCAAGTAGACTGCATCATTGCTCACACTCTTCCAACAGCACGGCCAAAGGGCCAAGGCCTGTATAGATAACACAGATTTTATGGTTGCTGTCAACATGAGGGCTCTTTTCAATATGTGAATATCTGGGTGTGTCTGACCTATGTACCTGCCGGCCCTGCATTTCCTGCTTCCACTGACGTTCGTCCTCATGATTACTAAAAGATTGGCCTCATAGTTTTCCAATGTGCAATCAGTTTGAGCCTAATCGAGTTATTTTTCAAATCCTGTGAGGCATTTCGTTCTCGTTCAACCTGCCTTGCTCAGCTACAGAGCGATATCTCTGTAGACTTTGCCTCGCAATAAAACTCTGCACAGGAAGAACAAAAAACAGAACAATAAAGCAATTAAATGATTAGCATCTCTGTTAGACCATCTCTGCTTTTACTTTTTAGTCTGTTGAATAGACCAATCAGACGGCATCCATCGGCCCTCCAAAGACAGAAACATTGACATGAATTCAAAAGATACAACTATTACACCTACTTTGTTTTATTTAATTTTTCTCATTTAAAAAAAAAAAGCAAAAAGAAAGAAGCACTAAGTCAAGATCTTCAGCAAATTGAAGTAGACAGACTTTGTCTCAAAATACATAATGTATCCTGAAACATAGAGCCATGTCGATGTAGTAATATGCATAATATTTCTCGTTCAGCACTTACTTTTGTCAGGTGTTCTTATGATAGAAAATAATTGGATTTGTCGTCGTACTTTGTTTTAATGTTGGACATTTCACACACGATTCAGTTTGGGGTAAGAGCTGCACTCACCTCTAGATGCGTGGCCCCGTCCGGAGGCTTTCGCGGCAGAACGAGGCCAAAGGTTTCAAGAGCCGCAGGGCGTCAAGATACAGGGGTGCCGGGGGGGGGCAGAAAGAGGCGGGAAATGCAGAGAAGAAGAAACAGAGCAGACAAGACCAAGACAGGTGGAGACACAGAGGGAGATGCTGACAGTGAAACAGCTGCCGGGAGCGTTTCGATGCCAATGTCAGCAAAGACGGCGAAGCAATGGCAGCGAGGCCGAGCAGCCAGTTTAAGGGATCAGGAGTTGGTGGACGGTTAATTATTACACCTGCAGTCAATATTTAACAGGCCCAGCGCCCTGCCCCTCAGTCCAACATCCTGATTCCACACTGACTGACACAGAGGGTAGGGCCAGCAGCAAGCACATCTCTTTTGTCCCCGGCACAAAATGTGTATTCAAGGCCTGCAGACAAAAAAACCCAGTGCACTGCAATATCAGCGTGAACTACCATGTCATAACTCACAGGATTTCTTTCCACATTCATTTATATTTATAATGCGAAAGGAACGGCCTTCCCTTATCAACCGTAAAGGTCGAGGCAAAATGAGTTGGACTGTACTCCCTCTGCTTTTTGTGCTTCGCTTCTTTGAAATGCAGCACGACGCAAGCTACAAAATGGCGTACTGTAGTATCAGCACGTGAGCCCAGTCGACAATTACCGATGCATTACTCACACACACACACACACACACACACACACACACACACACGTACGCACAGTTACCGGAACGAGCAGATGTGAAACTCAGGGCTGCTGAAGGAGGAGGAGGAGGGAGCAGAGAGTAATTTGTGAGGCATACAAAGTATTAAAAACGTCACAAATAATCATATTAAGTATACAGAGAGCAACCACAAAAAAACCCACTCTTATATCATTTAACATTTGAAGTTATGGTATGATAAACCCTGAATGATAAACTCTACCAGATGTGTAATTCTTTAACTTTAGGGCACTGTAAAAGTGACTCATGACACAAACTACTGGTAATAAACTGTATCTCTTCCCGTCAGAGTGTTGTATTTTATTTTATATCGCTATGTAACCTGAATTTCTTTATCTGACTCCTCTCTAACATTAATATTATTTTATCATACTTCCTATCTGATCTGTCGGAGGAGTGCCTGAAGGATGAAGGAGATGTTATCTGACCTAACGGGGGCAAAAGCTACATTAACAGAGTCATAATGAAACAGAATGTATATTAGCAGGTCAGGCTGCTGTCCTCATGTAGGTAGGCGAGGCATTTCCTCATGAGAGGCACAGTTTTAAGGTCTTCACTATGCGACTGCACCACAAACTCCTTAAATGTCGTTAAAGATATTTAATATCTAGTGAGATATCGACATTTTCTAGCATTTCCTGCACGTTCTGCCTCCTCCTTTATTCATATACTCGGGCTATCTTATCTCAGAAGTTCAAGTGGTTGGTATGCCCGAGTGCAGAGTCCAGTGTCTCCAAGAGAGAGAATATGTGCACAGCATTAATCTGTCACACAGATAAAGTCCTTTGTTGCTCCTTTGAATCTGCAGTGCCTATAAGGTCATCATCACTTTTACATCAGATAACGAAGTCAATCTGCTGAGCATGAAATTATCTCATGCACGAGGTCAACGTGCGTCGCTCGAATCTTATTGCACAAAGTTCTCCTTTCAGAAATGATTGACTCCATTATGCATTATGTTCTTCTCTTAATGGGCGTAATGTTCCGTTTTCTGAGTTCAATTTGCTAATTTTACTTTTCAGACGATCTCTAGCTGGAGTCTGTTTCTTTCATTTTGTTTTTTGTCCGTGAACTATGTTTAACATGTGCCACGTTTTGATAAGAGGCTCACTCACACGCGGCATGTTACACATTTCTTACTTTACTTTTTGCTCTTTGTATATTTTCCTCTCAGTTTTACTGGACTTTGGTGCTAAACTTCCCAAAGAAGCTGAGATCAAAAGAAAAAGCGCTAATGTTTGAGCGTGTTCAACGATATGACTGAGTCAAACATGTGACAAGACAATTAATTCCACTCTTCCAGCACGCTGTACTTCAAACACATTTCCACTTCACACAGCCAGGCCTCAGATAAACTAAAGCCTCTCACATCAAGAGCAAACATGACGTTTTTCTTTTACATTTCCGTTGACTGGATTGAATTGTTTAATATTAAGTTCAGAGAAATTCAGTAGTGTGACATCACATTTAAATAATCCACCTTCAGTGACTTCATTTTTTCCTGTCCAGACATGTTGGCCCTGTCAGTTCTGTTGTACATGACAACAGAACTTGCAGTATAAAAATAAGAAGACTGTTTTTGAAGGCCATGAAAACATATTAAAACTAATTTCAGTGAAATTCTAGCGTGCTTGGTCCCATGGATCAAGGCTATTGAATGAATATTGTGCAATACGTGTAACGTGTGGTTATAATGTGCTTTAGTAAACGTTACTTTGTTTGTCTGTTTCTTTTTTATTCACTTCTATGGAGGCACCTATGATGGTAAGACAATATGTTATGTGTCATATCATCTGTGCGGCAATTGAGTCAAAGACAAATTTCGCTAAGGGGCCAATAAAGATTAAATCAAATCGTGTCGTATCGAATCTAAATGAAGCGTGGGGCAAGGTCTTGAGCTTTGGGGTATATGGCACATGGTGCAGTGTAACTGGAGCTGCGATGCTGGAGTGTTCCTGCAAATGGCGCTAGAAATAAAGGGATGATGTCCGCTTCGGTCCTCTTTGGTTGCGCTCGGCCTGACAGAGTTTTTTGGGTGCGCTCGAATCAGTGAAGGGTCGCCGATATACAATACGGTTTCAACCTTCTTTGAGCCTTTTAGCCAAAAGTGCACCAAAATGTAGAAGTGCCTTGAACCTGCATTCTTTCTACTTGCCACGAGGGGGCGACTCCTCTGGTTGCAATTGTATAGAAGTCTATGAGAAAATAACTTTACTTCTCAGTAAACACTGTGGACATGAGTTTATGGTCTCAGTCGCTGTAGCTTCAAGTCCTCTTCAATATCGCATGATGTTCATTTCGTAAACTACGGTCATTTACAGATCTCTTCCACAGCGGCGTCCGGTCTGGGAGCTGTTTTCCATGTTTTCATCCCACAACTTTTACCCGTTCACCGGGCTTTTTCAGTTCATAAAAGTTCATCGTAACATTTTGGTTGCAATGTCTTAATCAGTGTTTCGTTGTACTTAGCTCCACCCTCTCTTGTCATTCTGACGCATGACATCTCCTTTTTTTGATTCCTCTAGCCACGGATATGGAGGATTGCAGGAATCTCCAGGTAGTCTTATCTGAATTGTACACACAAAAGTCTAACTTTTTATTGATTCATGCGCCTCTGAGAAACTTTCATTGGAATGAATGGGATACCGTCTCCAACGTTACAACAGTTCTCTTTAATACATCCATGAAAGACTTCTTGTCTTATTGCTTTGCAGGGGGCGGAGCTCAGTCGGAAAAAGGTGATCTCACATACCTCTTTTGCACCAATCAGGATTTAGCAATATTTAAATCAAAACCGATGACTGTTGGCTTGTTTGATCAAGCCGCACCCGCACATTCCTGATGACATAGATCAGTGTTATAATACCTTAAAATGAGGTTCAACGATTTTCAGAGGCTTTAAAATATCTTCATCAGGCCTTCATCACGGACCGACAGTATTTGTGTCCCCCCCATTTTGGATTCACACCATATCTGTCCGTCAGTGTTCAGCCTTCACTGGAGTCCCTGAAACTATTGAACCATTGAACTATTCTCTCTCTCTTTCAGCAGCTCATTTAATCTTTCAACTCATTGTTTTCCATTGTGGCCCTCAGTGAACACGAGAGACATTAAGATGAAGATCATGTTATGAAGATATAGAAGCAAGTGGCGTTGCCAAGCTAACCGGCTAAAGTGCTTTAGCAGTATTAAAAAACCTAAAATTAATAAATGATCTATTTACACATAATCCAGATTTTCCATTGGAGCTAATTTAATTTGATTGCATATGTCTGCAAATACAAGCACCCAAAACAAATACCCGCACTGCCCCCTACCTTAAAACCATGATACTGTAGATGTGAGCAGCCCAATGTCTAAAAACACAAACACCTGTCTGATACAGAGCGGCTCAGCAGCCCAATGATCTACAAGCTCATACACAGAGGTAGAAATACACTTTGGTATCGAAACATTCACATCGCGGATTGTGATTGGAGTATTCTTGACCTCTATCGCCTCATATCTGTGACCAGAATGCATTGCAACAGCAGCAGCAGGGCTCTGGCTCAGCATCAGTCACAGCCACATTAGAAAGAAGCTCCACAGCCGAGAGCAGAGATCCATCACAACTAATAATATTGTGAGACTGTCAGAGATGTGATGAATATTTTCTGTATTCATGAAGGGAGCCTTCATAATAACCTATTTCCCAGAGGCCCCGGTGGAGTCTCTCTCCTCTCAGCGTGCCTGTTTTCTTTCATGCTGATCCTGTGGATTTATTTTCTTGTACAATGTTACGTGTGTATTCCTCCACCTCCCTGTCCCTGTCCGGTGCAACATGTTCACTGCTTTTTGGACACAAAGTCTGAGTGTATTTTGCTTTTTAAGCACAAATAAACAGATTTTCCAGTCAAACAATGCTGCATTGTCTTGCTCTCCAGTTTGGCCTTGGGAAGCAGCCATCGCAGCCAAAAAAAAACATCCCTTTGTTCAGAGCTCCGCTGTTGATCAGGTGGAAATGTTTGGAGCGTTCTGGAGAGGAATTGGCAGCGATTTGAACGAGCCGTCATGGGGAGAGCTTTTGTCCCTACATCATGTAGAGGCTGGGGAGAGCTGAAAGTCAGACATGTCAAGTCACAGCTGCTACCAGTATTCAGTAGTGTGCTCATGTAGAGCTTCTTTTTCTGTTGTTGCAACGTCCACCTGTTTTGTACAGCACACTCTCCCAGCAGAAGCCATCAGATCAGTCTCTTATTACCAGCTGCTGCTTTCACAGTATGCGACTGTGATTTGATAACACCAAGGTGTTGTTCTTGAGGTTGTTTGTGACAAATGAGAAGCTCCACCAGCAGTGGAGGCAGTTTGTGTCAGACACAGTAAGTTTATTATCAGTAAATCTTGGTCATAATTCTTTAATAAACTATTTTTTAAATGGTAATTAAGGCTCTGGTGTGAAATTCACACAGCAAATGTCCAAAATCCCAAAGCTGGAACCATTAAATGTTTGGAAGTTTTGCTCAATAAAAAGACAATTGGTTTCCCAATTTAAGTTGTTTAGAAACATAATTATGTACAGAGACAACTCAACTGTACAGTTTTTAAAATATTAATTGCACCATTTTATTTATCCAATTCTAAAAACGTGAAACCCTTATAAAGGGGCGCTCCAAAAAATGTTGGACTACTGATCATGCGTCAGGAAATACTTGTGTATTTGTTGCCTGAAGGAAATCTCCCAGAAAGCATTTGAAGTAGATTGTGAAGCGTTTGCTACAGACGTATAATATGAAACAGAAAAGTGAATCAGTGCACTGAATTTGGTCACAAGATCAAACCCCTCAGGCTCTTCAGCCCTTGCAGAAATGGATAAGGAAAATAAAACGGAGTAAATAAGCAGCAAAACAAGGAAAACGGCCTCATACAAAAAAAACATAACGCGATTCGACTATTTTTCCATTTATTTTGTTCATTTTAGCATTTGGGGATCTGTGGGAAAGAAATGTGTGCATTAAGTTTCAAAACTCATCAGTACAATTTCAGATTAGTGTAATAATAATAATGCAGCGCTTTAGTTTAAGATTTTATTTTCTTTAATTGAATATTTTCCACTTTCCACTAAAGAGACAGCAATGTAAAACATTAACCCACTAAATAATTATATAAATTATTTTCCATCAACTTACAACACAGATATTAAACATTAGTACACATTCAGACAAGAAGAAAAACAGTTTGTTCTTTAAAAGCAAGATTTGACTGCAAGACTTTATTCAGCTCCGATAGTAAAAGCACCGGGAAAAAACCTAATAGGGACGCGGTGTTGAATTGATGTGTTGAATAGTACTCGGATAAATTGGTGGACGACTGATTTGACAAACAAGCAAAGTAAATTTAGTCTTACTATATAAGAAATATCATCTAACGCGTTAAACTAAAATATGTACAGGCTTCTTGATCATCTCATTGTGAATTCCAGTAAAAGATTCGATGCTGTTCACAGTCCGTTAGTTACCGAAAACAAAGTGTCTTAGAATCAACAGCTACTCTCATGTTACAGTACAAGACAGTTCAGTCACATATACACAAAACATTCAAACACGGGACCCCGCCGTCCCGATTAAGACTCCTCTCTGATTGGAGTGCATCCGGAGAAAAAACTGTTCTGAAAACTGGTCAGGAGCCGTTTCTTCTTCTTGAGGAAGCTGACGGTAGTCCGGTCCTTCCCATAGTCATCCTCTTCCTCCTCCTCCTCCTCTTCCTCTGGAAAGGACGGTTTCCTGACCAACTTCAGGTCAGCGGTGGCATGCCCCATGTCTCCGATATCTTTCAGCACCTGAAACAGTGCAGGTTAGCAAACCGTTAGTCTGCTCTGCTTCACATCCTTTAAAAAGGTGGTGAAAGATCGAGAACTACAGAGAAATAATCACTAACTGGTCAGATCCTTCAGGAGGAGCCCGCTCACCTTCTTAGTGGGCGTACAAGACGGCGGCTGAAAGAACGTGGCGTTGTCCGGGCTGTCGGATATGGGATCTTGAAGAGACATGGAGTCTTTGGAGATGATTTCTGTCTGACTTACATCCTGAAATGAGTAAAAAGTTAAAAGACATTTGAACGTTGCTTATGGGTCTTTATTAAATTTTCATAAAAGCCTCCTTTAGCATCTTCACCAAAGCAAATCAGGGTAATCTTTGTCAACGAAAGTTACATCCGACTAGAAAGAAGCACGATTGTAATAAATGCCAAATTACGTATTAATCTGTTGAACTAGTACCAAGTTATTATTTATTAATCATTAATTTAATTAATTTCTAATGACTGCAACATATCTAATATTTCTATTCTATATTGGTGATGAAAGAAATACGAGTAATTACTAATAGTCCAATAATAACTTTGGTTTGGAGTGTTATTCTCATCTATTACATTCTGATGAGCGTGTACTGTACAGCAGTTATCATATTAACATTAGCCGTAAAGTTCAGCGTAGATAAAACACGTCCTGACAATCTTCACCTGTGTTTTTCCTACCACGACATGTCAAGATGTCACACGCTGATATACAAACACGACAACAGAAAATTACAATTTTTGCAATTATTGATTTGTAAAACTTTATATTTTCAAGATATTCCTGCATCACACAAACACAGTGCAAGTTATCGGTAGATGAGACGAGTGGAAATCATGAGATGACTTACCCCAGCAAGCACCTGGTTGTCCATATTTCGACATTTCTCGTGATCACACTGGCAGTTCTCTCCGCACGTCAGCTTTCCTTTGCGGCACCTGCACTGCTTGTTGCCACAGCGACCTTTACACGCACACTAAAGGAAGAGAAGTCGTGACGTTTCTTTGCATCATGAGTAACCGAACTATCCTGATCCTAAGAAAATACGTTTACAGCTCGGCACCGGAGGAAATGTGCTTTTCTCTTATCTAGTGCACTTTGAGTCAGGTGACGTGTTTCATTAATTAGCAGGCCGATTTAATATCCTGGACATCCTTTGTTGTCGCCCTTCATGAGCCTTCAGTGAGCGCCGTGGACCGACGAGCTCACAGGTTTCATACACAAACAGCCGTTTGAAGATGACCCCCGATCCTAATCTCGGTCTTACCCCGGTTGCTTTCGGTTTCTTTGAGGTTCTGCGTCCCTTCTCCGGTTTCTCGGGGCGCCACTCATCCTGTTCCCCCCCACTCTCGTCCTCGCTGGGAGACATCAGCTCTTCGATGCTGATGGTCGTGTTCAGCGGCGCTTTAGCGGTGGTGAAGCGCTTCCCTTTAGGCTGGTTTGTGGAAAACACAAAGAAAGAAAAATCAACACACGTGAACTTCAAAATGAATATCCCTCAAGTTCTCAGAGAATTTCACATTTACTTCTCAAAAATAAAAGATATTGTTCACAGAATAATTCACTATTGGTGAAAGGCTCTCTTTCAGTTAAACGTTGGTCCTGACTAAATCATATTCGATGACTACGGGAACAACCTACATTAGCCAACTTACTTTTAAGAAGTGAAGTAACCGTGTATGAAAACAACAACGAAGAGGAAGGTAGAATATCTGCGATTACCTTCGGAGGAACGTACTCAAACGAGTCCTCCGGGTTCTTTTCATTGTTGGTCGCGGGCGCGAGGACTTTCTTTCCACTTGCCAGGCAGAGCGATGAGAGTTTCTGTGGAAGAAAAAACAGATGAGTTTGAGCCAATATCACACACAAATACAGTGGGTACGGAAAGTATTCAGACCCCTTTAAATTTTTCACTCTTTGTTTCATTGCAGCCATTTGCTAAAATCAAAAAAGTTCATTTTATTTCTCATTAATGTACACTCAGCACCCCATCTTGACAGAAAAAAACAGAACTGTAGAAATTTTTGCAAATTTGGAGTCCAGCTGTGTTTAATTAAACTGATTGGACTTGATTAGGAAAGGCACACACCTGTCTATATAAGACCTTACAGCTCACAGTGCATGTCAGAGCAAATGAGAATCATGAGGTCGAAGGAACTGCCCAAGGAGCTCAGAGACAGAATTGTGGCAAGGCACAGATCTGGCCAAGGTTACAAAAGAATTTCTGCAACACTCAAGGTTCCTAAGAGCACAGTGGCCTCCATAATCCTTAAATGGAAGAAGTTTGGGACGACCAGAACCAGAAAACGAGGCACATTGTTACAAATGTGTGCAGCTCCATGGGAAGCGTTTCTTGTCTGCAGCCACGTTAAATCATTCAGTCACAAATGATGTGTCGTCTGATCATTGACCTTAAGCCCCTCCACCCATCAGTGTGGTATGAGAGTATGGTATTCATCCTGTATAAGTTAACTTTACATTAAACCAATAGTTAAATGATAAAGCTTACCTCCTTGTACGTCTCATTCTGCTCCACCAGTGTCTGGTTCCGCTCACTTAATTCTCGTAGCTTTTCAAGCTCTTCTTCCTAAAACGATGTCACAAATAACCGCATGATTACCTTTTTGTTTCTCCTACACAACGAAGGGAAAGTGCAAAGTCGACTTGTTGATTAAACCCTTTTCAGCCGGTGGAGACAAACCTGAACTTTGAGGCGCTGGAGAAGTTCCTTCTCCTTTGCACTCTCCTCATCCGTCTGCTTCGTCTCAGCTGGCTCTTCACATATGGGCTTGCTCTGGAGCTGATTAAGGAGGTAATGGACCTGGAAATGGCAAAAAATAAAAAAAAGTATATAGAACAGAACATTTCACAAGTATACAAGCAAACTGGTATGCGAGTAAAAGCTATGAGCACCTTCTCCTGATGCCGCTGCTCTAGTTCCACCAACTGCTGCTGGTGCTCCATGTCCATGGTGGACATCACGTGTCTCTCATCAGCCATCATCTTCCTTAAATCTTGTGAATTCCCCGTCTCCTGTTTGAGCTCGCTCTCCAGCTTGCCACCTGCTGTTTTTGCAGACACCAGCTAAAAAAAAAAAAAAAAGGGGAAATTCTTTTTTTTTTTGGAAACACGAAAGGCAACAAACGAATGTACTTTCACTAATTCAACACAGGTGTGAGATCAAAATGTATGAGCATCTGCTCACCTCAGACATGAGGACCTTAAGGGAGTACTTGGCGTCGACTATGCTGGTGATGCTATCGAGGCGCTGTTTCAAACGGCCCTCGCCGTCAGCGACGAGGACTTTCTGCTGAAGGTCAGCGATCTGGGCATTCCTGTGAAGACACAAATCACTCTTCACATCTTAACAATTCCTGCAACAAGGTTCAAAATCACTTCAGTGTTTTCTGAAGAGACTTCTTTGCAAAACAAACTGCTAAAAACGTGTGTGAGTGCATTTAAGGGTGTGTAGCTCAACCTATTGGGAAGCAGAGTACGATGAATGCGCAACAGATTTTTAAAAAAAAAAGCAGTTTAATGCGGTGACCGCGTTGCTCCGCCGGACTCACCTGAGGGCCATCTCCGTCTCCAGGTTCTCCACCTGTTTGGTCAGAGGTGTTTCCAGCGCTCCCTGGGTCTCCAGCTCAGAGATGATCAGCGTCCGACGCTGCACGGAAAGGACACCACGAAGAAAAGGATCGACTCTTTGTTTCTACTTCGCTGACGCACTGGATGTCTCACTTATTCTTTTTTCTTCTTTAAATCAACAGTATAGACTTTACAACTCACCCTGATTTTGGCAGCTGGTCGGTCCCCTGCCTCTATCTGCTGCTTGAGGTGGTTGATCTCCTGAGCCAAGACCTTCCGGTCATCCAGCAGATCGTTGAGGTGCCGCCGGGCCTCCTCTGTGCTGACCATCACCTCCAACTCATTGATAAGCCATGTCTGATCACATGAAGGCAACAACAGAGTTAGGGCGGCAACATTCTTATTGTCTAATCTGGATCCCTTTGAGCGAGAGATAGATAGATAGATAGATATATCTTAAGGACAACAAGTTTTACTACCTTAAGTCTTGCAGCAGATCCCTCTGTTCCTCTGTTGCGTTTATCTGCTGCCTCACTTCTCTTCTGCAGCGCATCTTTTAACCGCTTGTTTGCAGCTGCAGCCTGTGTATGTGTGGGGGTGGGGGAGACAAACTTGCAATAAGATGCTTTAAACTATTTCCAGTTCCATTTAATTCTAAGAGTCTGAGATTAGCTTAAGAGTGACTCAGAGGTTTGCAACCAGGTTACTGGTCGTGGTAATAGTTGCTACTTTACAGATGTTGGAAACATTAAATCCAGCATGTTTATTTGTAGATGGTGTGAATGAAATGAAACAGACCGAGAGGCCTCACCTCCTCAGTTTTACGTCGCAAAACATTGGCTTGTTTCTGGAAATCCCTCTCAAGTTTAAGTAACTCGTACTGCCGTTTACGATCCTGTCAAACAGATAAACAATTAACAGAGATGTTTATGGAACCAAGTGATAAACCATTCAGCAGCAAGATTTAATAATTCTATGAATAAGATGTTGATGTCCTGCAGTGAGGAACTCCCCATTACCTTCTCCTTCAGCTGCAGCACCTCCCTGTCCTTCAGGCTCTTCCAGTTTCGGAACTTCTCTGAGTCCTCCCTCATCTGCCTCATCAGCTGTGTACGCTGGGTCTTCATGGACTGTGAGATCCATGGAGATATTAGAAAAACATGCATCCTAAATGGTAGTAGTGCATGTTTACACTTAACACACAATGCAGCCTTCACCTTTAAAAGGAACTACTAGTAAAGTAAAACCCTGCTCACCTGTATCTCATGCATCAGGTTGCCAACTTTCTTAACGGAGGACTCTTTGAGCTTCAGCATTTTGGACTGCTCGAGAAGCTTCTTCTTCATGTCCCCCAGCTGGCCCTCGAGCTCCTGCAGTCTCTTCCTGCGCTGCTCACTGAGCCTGAAACAAGGTGGTGTGTGTCAAGACGAAGCAGGAAGTAGAAAGTGAAGGCTTAGGAGGTTACTTTACTTTTGTGTCAACAACAAATCAGTAATACTTTTTGTCAAATTATGAAGCTCCAGGCACAAGTTTTCATACTTCGCCTGGTTAGTGTCCTTCTTTGCAGACTGAAGTGCCAAAACCAGATCTTCCTTCTCCTTCTGCAGAGAATCCACTGCGGACTGTAGAGTGTGTACATTCTTCTGTAGGACAGAATGTCAAGAAGATTAAAAAAAAATATGGCTCATTGTTAGTATAATCAAAGCAGAAAGACTGTGCTTTAAAATCATGAAACACATTAAAACTCTCATGGGAACCTCGTCCCATAGCTGTCGCACCACGCCGCTTATTCTTACTAATAGATGAATGATGATCAAAAATGTATTTTGCAACATTTAATCTTATGCTCACGTAGGTTTAGATTTAAATCCTCTCCCACCCAAACCCTGCACTCGTGTTCAGTTTCATTCAGAAAAATATCACGTCACCGAAGCCAAGGATGCTCTAGCTTCCGTTTGATGGGAACTTAATGAAACAACTGAACGCTAAATGATTTTGAGATTATTGCCAGAGGGCCTACCTGGTGCTCCGATTGCATCGGCTCCAGCTGGGTGTCATTCTGGCACATTTTCTTCACGAAAGCCTCCTTCAAGCTCAGCACTTTGTTCAGCTCGATCAGCTCCTTGGAGAGCTGAGCCTGTCGCAGTGCATGATGGGTCGTGAAGCCCTCTGGGGCATCCTGTTTAAACGTGTTAAGAGGTGGGGAACATCTTAATTTACATCGGTCTCAGAAAGACTTCATTCTTCGATCAAACTTTTTTTCAGAATTCTTCATTTTGTAAAGTATATTTGATACTAATCAACATCTAACGTGAACATCAACGAACAAAAGTGTCGACGTACTGATGAGGATTCGTCATTTTTACTGCCGTTCCCGGACACCTCGCGTCCGTCCTCTCCTGCAGCCATGGCGTCGATGGAGGCGGCGATGCCTTCACTCTCATTCTTAGGAAAAACAACAAACAGTAAACCATAATATTCCGCATTATGAACATTCAATCAACGCTGCTGGATGTATAACAGGAGATGACTTCTGTACCTTGAGCTCCAACACGATGTCTTGCAGGTTCTTCATCACCTCGATGTTCTCCTTCAACTCCTGGTCCTCCAGCGTCTCCAACACTTTCTCCAGATCCACTGTACATCTGAAATAACGGTTCATAAAGAGCGTAGCTCAATACGATCATCGTGGGATTGGTCAACAAAACAAAACAAAACAATAGCTACAATCATGAACAAAACGGACTGCCATTAAAAACAAAACACAACATTTAACGGGAATAAGCCGTTAGACTCGTCCTGAAGCTCTCACGGCTTCACAAACTCACGCTGCATGGTCGCTCAGCTGCTCCATTCTGCTCTGTAGTTTCTCATTTGCATGCTCCGTCTGTAAAATGAAGCAAACACAACGTGATGGAGGACAACGCAAAATAGTGAAATGTCAGAGAAACAACATCAAAAATGTGTCGACAACATAATTTCCCCACCCTTTTTTTTTCCAAGTTAATTTGTTTTTAAATGTCAATTTCAATTGTCTTGGCTTTCCAGTTTTTCCAATGACATTTGCAGGAAGGATTAGCGAATGCTGTCGCGGTCTTGCTCACCATAATTATCTTCTCGAACATGAGGGCAGTCTGTCCCGCTGCCTCACTCAGCTCCCTGCTCAGCTTATTGTTCTCACCCTGCAGAGCGCGATTCCTTTCCAACAGCTTCGTCACCTTCGCCGTTGACTCTGGCCTGTGACAGAACGCAGAGTGTCCCGTTATGGCCTTTTGTTATCACTTTCATTTATTAAAAGCTCGACTAGCCAGGATACACAGCAGCGTGAAAAAAAAAAAAAGAGTTGTTAAACGGTGAATCCTGAAATGTGTCAAACATACAGCATTTTACACCCTTAATATTTGGTCATTTTAGACCATTTAAAACAATTCAAGACAATTAAGACAGCTTAAGAGCATGAGGAATAAAAGGTGCAAAATAAGTAATTTATAAAACAATTAAATAAAAGAAAGTAGATGTCTTTTGATGCTGCCTGTGGGCACTACAATTTCCATGTGACTACGAGTGGGTGTTGAGGCTTCAGGTAGAAAATCGTGCGGGGCAGGGTGGGGGGGGGATGAACCGTCTCGATGAGAGGGTAAACAGGGTGGCCTCATCACACCTTTCACTCAGTGAAGAAGACAGAATGCCAATGATCCTGCAGCATTGTTCTTATTCCCTCTCCAGCTCCTTAGACAGGCCTTTCGTCAGCCCGCCCCAGACTGGTCTTTTGTTGTGGGTGCATTCATCCCACATCCTGATGGGACATTTATTGGAAGAATGTGATGTCTTACCCAGAGAGCACCGGAGCGACTCCTCCACGGGCATGAAGCAGCATCACCTGCAGCTCCTGAACCTAAACGAGTGTATGAATCAAGACAATTGGGACATTTATTACGTTTGAAATGGAAGTAGTAAGGTGTGTATCATTTATTTATTTATTATCAGCACCACTTTCTGTCCTATCGATCTTCAACAAAGATGTTGAACTTGTAAACAAGCAACTGAACTGCATTTAACTTGCAGCATCATCACACACGCCCCACAAATGTCTCTACCTGTTGTTTCAAGCGGTTCATCTCTGCAGCTCTCGGGTCAACGTTGACGACAGGCTTGTTTTTAATCTTGCGAGCTCGGTCAGCGTATCGCAGCGTGTTGATGGTCTCCTCCATGTTTGAGTCTGCAGGACTGATGCACGCGATCATCAAAGTGTGGCTGTTGCCTCCCAAAGAGTCTGAAAACATTCCATTAGACAATAAAAGTCAAGCGACGCAGCCTCGATTTGCTCGTGTTTGAAGGATCCTGAACGTGAGGACGGCATCTGAGACTAATGACCACGGAGTAACTTCTCAACACGGAACGCAAAGCTTACTTTGTAGCAGGCGGGTGAGCTTGGAGTCTCTGTAAGGTACAAAGCTGCTTTTCTTGCTTTCGTCCCCCAAGGCGCTGATCACATTACCCAAAGACAAAAGGCCCCGATTGATGCTGATGCCTGAAGATGAAAATGAACAGCATTGGAAACAGAACGGCTGTAATTGAGGGCACTTTCACAATACAAAAGAGACAACCCAGAGATAGCACACTACGCCATATAGCGTGGGGAGGATCATGAATTGAGAGAAAAAAAGAACATATTCAGTTTACCTTCCTTTAACCGATCTCCCTCTGCTTTGGTTTTCTTTTGCCTTTCTGAACCAGCCAGATCCACGAGGTGCAATTTTGAAACAACCGAGTCGGCTCTGCAACAACAGATTACACAAATATTCAACCGATTCCACTGTTTAACCGAACACATTACAAAGTGATTGTGTGAGAAGACGCCGCCACACTGACTTGTCTGTCCCTCTGCGCTGCTCCAGCGTGATGGTGAAGATAGCGTGCGAGCGCGAGGAGGCAGCGTTCATCGCCGTGGAGCCCACGGTGCGAACGGAATTTCCGACCTCCAGACAACCCACCATCTCCTGGGCGGTGACCACCTTCCTCTCAGTTAAACCCACGATCTGGGGAACAGGATATTTTCAATTAAAACTAAAAGCGGACACACTCTATTATGTTTGTACACTGCTGCACTGCACTGACCTGAAATACTTCACCAAGGAATAGGATGAGGTTTATCTTTCCATCTACTCTGAGCTTCAAAGAGATGCCACACTATGTGCATTTATCTTTGTAAAACATGTCGGTCACTCACCTTAATCCCTTCTTTAGGGTCTTCCCTGATGCTGAGGCCTGATTTATCTTTCGATGCACACAGCAAGTCCAATATGTCTTCATTATAGATCTACAATCGCAAAAAGGAAATCACTTTGATTGCACAATAAAACGGCACCTGCTGAAAGCCAATGGAACACAATACATTTCTAAATGGCATGAAAACAAAAGTGTAAACAACATTTCCACCGACCTCCAGGTAAGATACCGCCAGACTGAATTCACAGGCGGGCCTCTTCTCCCCTTCCTCAAAGATCCTTCTGATAACTCGCGGAATAACTCCGACTGAAGGGTCACTTTCTTGAGCCGATGTGTACGTGCCTCCCATGGAGAAGGTCTTCCCTGATCCCGTCTGTCCGTATGCAAGAACTGTGGCATGGTAGCCTACGAACAGGACACGTTAGTGAGAATGTAAAATGATTCAAAAGACAATAGAGAAAAATAAATATCTATAGAACTACCTAAAATCTTTCATCTAATTATGCTTTTCATTTGTGTGCAGCCAATGGTCAGGACAGTCAAGTGTTTCAGCAAAACCATGAATTTTAGGTTGCACAATCTGTTTCTGGGGTTAAAACAAGAAGAGAGTTTTCTTCCTGAATGCAATGAATCGTGCTAGAAAGGTACAGCTACCTTTGAAAAGCCCACACAACAAGGGGGACACGGTGGTGTTGAAGACCTCTTCTTGTTCGGTGGTGGGATCGAATACATAATCATAGGTGAACGCCTTCTCTGTGCCAACGATCACCTGAAAACAGAACAAGAATTGAGCTGTTGTTACACTTACTACATAGTGTAGCTCCATGGCCTTTAAAGAAAGACAAAAACATACATTATATACACATGGATATATTAGCCGTGGTACAAAATATTACACTGAAAAAAGGATATTTCCCTAAACTGTTGAGCACAGACCTGCGGTTCTCCAGGCACGAACGTCAGACAGCACTGACAGCCCTCGTTGGTTTCTTTAGGGACCAAGGGGCGGCATCGCAAGGCGACCCTCACTGGGATCACCTTATCATCCTCATGGGTCATGATGAAAAACTAGATACCTAAAAATAAAAGAAACAAAAAGGGTTATCATAATGAAACCAAGCAATATCAGTCCAGTCATGTGACATATTGAAATATCGTGAATGGACAATTTGTTTTTGAAAAATCCCGTATTTGTAATTAGTGACACCACTCAAATGTAGCAGTGTTGATACTGACTGCAATGGCAGATGTTGAGATACAGTGACTTCCATCATGTCAACAGAATAGACATGTATTGCTTGAATACTTGAGGATTGAGGAAAACGACAATATTTGGTACTGACCTCTTAATTATATACCAACAAAAGACATCTAAACCAGATATGGTTCAAAATTACCATTTTTGCTGTGTCATTAATCATTAAACCATGACATCACTACATTGAATCATACTGTATATTGTGTATGTGGTTGAAAGGGTGAGTGGCATATGCATTAGTGTGGCATATACAGTCAGGGCCGTAAGTATTTGGACTGTGACACAATTTTTCTAATTTTGCCTCTTTACACGACTACAGTGGATTTGAAACTAATCAGTCAATATGTTGTTGAAGTGGAGACTTTCATCCTTAATTCAATGGATAAAACAATAATATTACATGAACTGTAATGGAATTATGGCCATTTGTATACAGTCCCCAACATTTTCAGAGGCTCAAACGTAATTGGACAATTGTCAGACAACTGGTTTCATGGCCAGGTGTGGTCGGTTCTGTCACCATTTCATGACAAATGATGCAGATAATAGGATTCAAAAAGTTAAATTAGCATTTGATAGCTGGTCCATGGAACTCTCAGCATGCGGACCAAAAAGGTGTCAATGCAAGTGAAGGAGGCCAGTATTAGGCTGAAAACAGTAAACAAACCAGTCAGTCA
The DNA here is from genome assembly GCF_004355925.1 of Anarrhichthys ocellatus. Classification (NCBI taxonomy): domain Eukaryota; kingdom Metazoa; phylum Chordata; class Actinopteri; order Perciformes; family Anarhichadidae; genus Anarrhichthys; species Anarrhichthys ocellatus. Next base: position 4,578,433 of record NW_022280048.1, on the reverse strand, counting down.
GATAGCAGAAACATTAGGATTGACCATATCAACAATTCACTGGCAAGCTAGCCAACACCAAAAGGCCCAGAAGACCACGGAAGACATCTAAAGTGGATGATCGCGGAATTCTTTCCTTGGTGAAGAAAAACCTCTTCATAACATCTACTGAAGTCAAGAACACTCTGGAGGAGGTAGGCGTACCATTGTTAAAGTCTACAATCAAGAGACGCCTTCATGAATCTAAATACAGAGGGTTTACAACAAGGTGCAAACCTCTGGTAACACTGAACAACAGGAAGGCCTGATTACACTTTGCCAGAAAACATCTAAAAAAAAGCCTGACCAGTTTTGGAAAAATATTCTTTGGTAAGATGAAACCAAGATTAACTTCATCAGACAGTTATTGACTGCAAAGGATTTTCCTCCAAGTATTAAAAATAATGATTATATTCACAATTATGTTAGTTTGTCCAATTTACTTTTGAGCCTCTGAAAATGTGGGGGACTGTGTAAAAATGTCTGTAATTCCTAAACGGTTAATGTGATATTTTTGTTTTATATATTGAATTAAAGCTGAAAGTCTCCACGTCAACCACATATTGACTGATTCATTTTAAATCCACTGTAGTCGTGTAAAGACTAAAAATTAGAAAAATTCTGTCACAGTCAAAATACTTATGGCCCTGACTGTATGTACATTACTTTGATTACCTAACATTGCCAAATAAAATAATATCACCAGAAAATAATTGCGGAAAGAACACACTGGGAATGAACCAATTGCTTGCGTGCGTCACTGACCACGAGCGTGTTTATAGTTTGAAACGTTTTTTTAATTAGGAGTAATGGACGCTGTCCAGTGGTGAATCGTGTCCCCGTGTCTCGGTGAATTAACAGTGGTTGTTGTCATGGTGTCCAATGAGTTGGTCCATTCTTCTCCATCTATGGAGCATGATTGTCTGAGTAACACATCAGAGCCCAAAGACCAAGATCAAAACCGAGCTGTGTAATAAGCAGGAGATGTTATGGAAGTGTGCTTTTACTCAATTGACCTATTTTAAGGATACGAAAGCCACTTAACAGTTAACTATAACGTGCACTTACCAAACGTTACCGTTGAGGCAAAACAAGCTACCAGCTAACTAGTTAGCGGTGGTTAAAGTGCATTTTTATTGAATTGAAAACATTACCGGTGGGCAAAATGAAGTCTTCAACCCAGGTGACATTTTGTACCAACGTTTAAGTTGGAGTCAGTTTACCGTTAATAACGTCAACCTAGCAAAGCAAGCTAGCGTTGGCCATGAAGACGATGACTTCAACTTTAACTTCACGTTACCTTCACGTTTGCTCCAGGGCCAAAGTTTAGATGTCACAAAGACTGCATTCGGTGGTTCTAGCTGAAGACGGGGTCAGCGTTAATGTGAAACACTCTTCATAAAAAGTCCAATTTTGAATGTTACTGGTTTCGGCTAACTTGATTAAGTATTGTCCTTTTCCCGTGTAACCACTGTCTTTGAGACGAGTGTTGTTACTGCCCGCCACTTTCAAACACCCAGCTCCGCCTCCTCCTCCTTCTTCTACTTGTAGTTTTGTTGCAGAGTCGACGCGACTCGGCAGCGGCACTGCCCTCCACAGGATAAAATAAGAAACACAGTATTTGTACAATACCGCAACAAAGATTAAAAACAACAACACATTGCTGCCTTAACCGTTCACCTTGATCATTTTACTCTACGTCACACATGACACTTACATTCAGCTTGTAATTTATTTATTTATTTGTCACCTATTTTCCTTCACTCTTCACCGTTATTGAACCTGTTTTTTTCTGCACACAGATTCCTGATATTTTGGTGCATTCACTCAACTGGATATAAAGTAGGGGGTTGTAAAAAATTCATCAAGGTTTTGAGGACCAAAAACGATTAATTCCGACTGTTGAAACAAATCATTTCATCCTAAATGATTCAGCATTCAAATGCTTGTCCAAATGAGCTGAGCACATATTAGATTAATGATTATTTTGTGAACCGAAGGCCATTTATATAATTTGAATGCATTCTATTATTCAAGTGGACTAAATGATGGATTTTTGTTTTGCAAGCTTGCAAGGTTAAACCTACCTCACTGAAGCCTCTCTGGTGACTTGAAAACTGAATACACCAACAATACACAATTTTATGACGTGAGACAGAGAGAAGACAGGAGAATCACTGTCGCTACCTGACAGTGACAGTATTTTCTATACCCTCAATTCAATTGGTCGTTATTACAATTCAAAATAAGGGTGTGATAGAGAATCGAGAGAACAAGCATCAAAACAATGCTGCAGCAGACAGCATGTGAATCAGTAATTGTGTACGATATACATACTATGTTAAAAAATAAAAAACCTCTGGAGAGATTTATTTTTTGCTTCGAATAATTGCTTTTAGAGGAGGACAATACGGCAGAAGGGAAGCTGAGTTAGTGACATGACATCCCTCTTGATGAGATGAGTTGTCAGCCCTGTGATGGAAAATGGGGAGTGACTCTCTGTTCTGGATGAAAAGAGTGAGGTCATTACACCGAGAGCCAGAGGGGAAAGCATCTGAGTCCAGATAAAGTTCTGCGGGGAAGAGAGAGTTATTAAGCAGGCAATAAACCGCCAGAAGACAAGAGCATGGACTCGTGTTACAGATGTGTGCTTCTGATAAGCTGCGTTAGTTGTTTCCAGAAAATCCACCAAAAGATGATTTCCACAATGCTGCGTCACATAAAATGATTCTTCGTCCACGTTTAGTCCTACCCACACGTCAGAGGATTTATCGAATGTACGAGGTAACAGAGCACCACAGCACTGTTGTAGCTGGGTCCTATATATGCAATCCATGACTTTTATCAACCTTGTCACCACGGGGAGCTGCAACAACACTGATAGAGCTTATCCTCTCCAACACGGATGTCTGACTCAGCCTCCACCCCTCCTGTGACAGAGGCTGCCGGATCCACACACACACAAAACAATGAAGTCACATCTTCACAGTATATGAGCAGATTATGGGAGGGACATTTTGACATGTCTCACATGACGTTGCAAATTCTTGTCAAAATGTGTTTTGACGCTGGTTGCTGGCTTGAATATCCATCATATAGATTATTTATCAGCCATTGTTGAGCAGTTGAAACCATCGAGGTAATAGTAATACACAAGGTGGAGGGAATCCACAAGGCCTTGAAACTCGAGTGAGTGGAGACAGTAATCCCAGCAGGAGACTGGAGAAGTAATCATTGGGTCATTGATATCGATACTATAGCCAGTATATGCCGCAGGGAAGTAAAACAGTCATATTCCTGCACCTCTGAAGTTTTACTGAACATCCTGTTTATTTGAATCATCGTACGCAGAGACTCCGAGGCGAGTGAGTCCTGCTGCTCGAGGAAATTCTACCACAAGAACCAATAGCAACATGCCCGATTATCTCTGCTCCCAGTAATAGAACGCACAGTGAATGAATGGAACAAACCGGTCTACTGTCTCCATATATACTAAGTGATGATTGTGCATGTGGGCACTTTTCCTAAATAGGAAGATTGTAATGGCAAGAATAATGTTCTCAGCTCCGCCTATTTGGCTTGTGAAGCTACCTTGACCTTGAACAGCAGTGCCCGCTCTGATTCTCTCGCTGGAATGGGAGGAAGAGCAGACATGCTTCCCTCTTTCCTGTTGTAGTTTCAAAAGACACTCTACACGGGGTAGTAGAGTTTGCAATCATCCATGCCTAAAATCCAATGGGTGCATGAATGGGTTTTTTAAAGAGGATACACTCTGCTCAGCTGCACTAAGCTATGTGTACATACCAGTACCTCGGCTCTGCCGAGCTAAACGTTCTATGATGGGGTTTTCAATTAACTGTGGAAAATGTAATTTATGATAAAAAAAACTGCAATCTATGTAAAGTAGCTAAAATAATGAAGTCTGCTGAGTATCAGGTAATTAGAGTGAATTTAATTAATTTGCACAATTGAATTCTCAGTGCAGCCTCCACATTTTTTTTGCCATTTTTAACATTTTAGCAACTTCTTCTTAATGAAGTCGTGGTAGATGGATTTTCCCCCCGGGTTCAAATGTAGGATATCTGACTTTGAGGTTGAAAATATTTAAGTTTGGAGATGTCTGGAATACAGCATTAGATCTAGCCAATCATGAACTTCTAGGTAATCCGATTGCATGAAGCAACATTTGGCCTGCTGTCTGATTTGGCGGCATCTCTGGGGCGGATGTCATGTAATCTCTAATGTGAGAGATGCAATATATCATTCAAATTTAAAGATATTATTTTGACTGTGGGAGATGAATGGCGTCCTGTTCTTATCTTGGTGTGATGCTGTGTGATGCAGACACATTATATCCGGGTGTTATCGTGGGGCGATCTGCACCGGCGGAACAAAGTCCAGTGGAGTACCCCAGGGGGTCTAAATGTGACCCCCCTCCCATTCTAAAAGTGGACCGTAACATGGAACAGGAACACAAAGAAATCACTTCCACCACATCTGGTAGGAAATGCTTGCCTCCACGCGTGTCTGAATTGGGAAGTTATTTCACATTGTTGTGGATCCTACTGAAATTTCCTTTTGATTTTCAGACGACATGGAGCCCAAGAAGAAGACAAAGAAGAAGAAGAAGAACTGCTTCAAGCGCTTCTTTTCCTGGGCCAAGAGGACATTCTGCTGCTGTATCTCTGTCGATGATGACGAGGTATGACTTGCACTATGAACACAACACCATCTCTCGATGAATTTCACACAGGAAATTTAGAGAGTAAGCTTCCTTCCATACTCTCTATCGACACTGGAGGCCATCTGTCAGGAGTGGTGTTGTAGATACGTTCATAGTTGCTGAGGGTATGAAGGCAAATCAATGTCAAAATCCGCAAGCACAAATGAGATCCACGAGCGTGTGTGTAGAGGTCCAAGCACAGCCTGAGTGTTCACTATATTGTTTTAGAAGTAAAAGCATCTGTACAGTGTTTGACTGCAACACATATTGGCTTTGTAGCTTATGCCTCTAGATAGAGCTCCATTGTTTTCCAGGAACTATTCAAAACACACCAGTGAGCCACACTATGTTCCCCCAAATATGTTTCGTTATTCTGATAAACATGGGCTCTGTAGTTTATTTTGACTCACTGCCACTTACACTGTCTTGACGTAAACTCACTAGAACACCAAATGTGTATCAATCCACGGCTAAAAATAGTCCATAACAACAGCACCACTTACGCATTTTTGGGTAACATTTGCTTAAAACTGCTGTGCCCAAGTATTTTGAGAAACTACTTAGCCTTTTTAGGAAAATTTAATTAAACATTTTTGATGCGTTTGAAAAGATATACTGTACGTCTTCAGTAGGGAGTCGTAGCGAAATTGTAACATATTGAGAGAACGGACTAATTCTTTGTTGATTTTGGACCTTGCATCGGATTTGTTGACCATGAAAAAAAGAATAACATCGGCCTTATTGATAATTATTTATGTCAAGAAGGTAGCCTATACTTGAAGGGAAGGTTTTTGTTGTTGTGTACATTTTTCATAACTCATCTGAATTCATTACTTATGTGCTGAACTGTAAATTGCTTTAGCATGTTGAAAAAAGTAACAAAAAAGTAAGAGTATTGTATGTAATCAAAAGTTAAAAAAAAAGTATAGTAAGTCATGAAACATTAACTAAAAGGTCAGAGTGCAGTATGTCATGAAAAAGGTCATATTATTGTGTGTCATGTAAAAGTCATAGTATAGTATGTTGATAAAAGTCACAGTATATTGATAAAAGTCATATTATAGTATGTTGATAAAAGTCACAGTATATTGATAAAAGTCATATTATAGTATGTTGAGAAAAGTCACAGTATATTGATAAAAGTCATATTATAGTATGTTGATAAAAGTCACAGTATATTGATAAAAGTCATAGTATAGTATGTTGATAAAAGTCATAGTATAGTATGTTGACAAAGCCATAAAGCACTTGTACAGTATGTTGACAAAGCCATGAAGCACTTGTACAGTATGTTGACAAAGCCATAAAGCACTTGTACAGTATGTTGACAAAGCCATGAAGCACTTGTACAGTATGTCAAAAAAGTCATAGTGTAGGATGTCAAAAAAGTCATAGTGTAGTATTTCAAAAAAGTATGTTAAAAAATATTTCAAAAGTCCTAGTATAGTGTTTAGAAAAAAGTCATATTATAGTAAGTCAAAAAAAGTCATAATAATGTATGCTATGCTGAAAAAAGTCATTATAGAACGTCGAGAAAAGTTCTAAAAAAGTTGTAGTATAGCATGTCAAAACCAAGTGTAATACAAGTCATTGGATAGTATGTCTAAAAAAGTCAAAACATTCATAAAAAGTCATATTATACTGAATGTGACAATATAACGATCATATTGTATTGCATGATATCACGTTTCAATATAAATGGGAAAGACGTGACACAATGATTTTCAAGGGCTTTGCTGTCATTTCTTCGGTACAGCAAGTGCCTCATTTGCAATACAAATTTTTACTAAAACCAGTAAATCCAAATCAGGCAATCGAGTATCACATCAGTTTCTGTAAGATATACACGTTTTCTTAAATTATTTTCAACAAAAAGTTAAACAGAAAACATGCGGGGAAGTGATTCATGCAGGAGAATGATGGTTGCTTAAAGTAAATAAAGCCTAATATGTACTTTGTTCTGCTCAAAGAGGCCTGTTACCAGGCAGATGCTCAGTCAATATCCACAAGAGCCAACAATAATTAGCTATACATTTTAGAACAGGCCTGAAGCCTCACGCTGAGTCAGCCATGAGCTCATGGGAGGGGGGTCTGTGGGTTGCTCTTTACTCCTCTGGCCTAGATGATGAACTCAAATATGTCTGGACTCGACATTAAGTGGGAATAAAGACAAAGCAAATGGACACTGAATGAACATAAAGACATGTTTAATATAAGCACAAGCACTATTTTGGCACTGCAATAGTGCAATTGTTTACATCAGTTTGATTGCCGCTGGTTTTAAGAATCAACAGCACACATAAAGCAGATAGCACTGAGGATATTACAGGCTACTGTAGACATTAACATACCACCAGATCGTCCTCTGTCAGTGAGGCTTTAAAGGCTGAGCCACAGGGAGCACCTTCCTCTGAGATAATTTATTCTGAAAGGTTTGAATAATGATGATCGTTTGGACACGAAACACTGTCTTGGCCTATGCAGCTTTGCCCAAGTTTTAAAATCAAGTTGGCCCATAAACCTCGAAGAAGGATGAGTTATGATCAAATATACTTCACCTGACAAATGTCCCATTAATTGAAAAACAAGTATGGGAAAACATATTCATTTGTGCCTTGAATCTGTATAACAGAAGGAAACTGTGTCTGTGGCAGTGGTGCTTCAAACCTAATTAAACTTAAGTGCAGGTATAACTGTTTACATAAGTATTTTGTAATGCATGGGAGGGGAAGAAAACACATTGTTTCAATGTCATGATGCTTTACCCGTCATCATGAGTCAGAGCACGGTCATCATCAGCTGATACGTGTAATAATCACTGACATTTAGACAACTGTTCTCTTCATTGACACATTTATTTGTGACGAGAGGATAGGGCCGCATTCTATGTGTTTTAGTAAGATGGTTTATCGCTTGCTTTGTTGGGGGGGGGGGTGTTGTTGGAGAATAATTACAGTTGTCATATATATTTATTGTTTTAGGGTGCCAAGAAAGCTGTGTCCATGAGGCCCAGAATTTCTTCCAGCGGGCCCTGAAAACAGGCCAATTTCATATATACAAGATTTCATGCAACCTTTGTTTGAACCAATAGAGACTCAAATAAAGGAAGGGATAAATCATCTTACTGAAATGCAAAGACAATTCCCTTTACAGGACTAATAAGGAACATCTAAAGAATAGGCCAGCTCTGGCCTCCGTGCCTTTAACATCTCGGGGGATACCGATACTTCACCATGCACGCGTATGACCATCGGGAGCGCGCATGCTTCCACGGCCCCGTACACGCCTTCTAAATTGCACATTTGATACCCCCAGAAGTATCTACGCAGGATGTGTAGCAACTGGGCGCAACGCACTTTCTGAATCCGCTTCCGGCGTGCAGACGACACCGATGCTTGTGCACACACAGGCTGATCACAGGGTTTTCACCCGAACAGCGCTGAATGGTAGCAGCTGAGAGGCGGGTGCGGAGCGAGGGTTGCCAAACCCGGAGGATTTCTCACGGCTCGCGGACTAGAATGCTCTTCTATATGTATCCCCATGAACGGATGACAGCCTCCAAACAAACCTACACTGAAAACTTTCAGTTCTACATTTGACGCGGAGCTGCCATTGAGATTTTATTTCCTCCTTTTTTTTTTTAAACCAGGTCCAAGAACAGGCATCATGCAGGTGCAAACTGTGGGCTAACGTTTCTGAAATGATTTGCTCGGCGCTGACGCTGACGCGTTTCATTGTGCCATATAACCCCGCATTGTCAGATGCCATTTTACTCTGCGTTATCCCAGCGTCCGGAATATTCCAACATACTGGGCCTGTTGTGCAATTAGAAGTTCGTGAGGCAGTGGCAAAACACGCTGGTGCAATGAGAAGCTACGCTGTCCAAGGCATTGTGCGCAATTCGTGCTGAAGCTTATGGGTCCTGCGTACTCAAGCTCCCGGCTTCCACTTGAAGAGGTGTGCGGCTGGGCTACAGCGCACTGGCTGTCGGCTTCACATCTGGACCGCCCCACTACTGTCATCTGCGGCCTGTTCCGACTGTGCACTCCCTGGACTTGTATGTTTTAAGGAGAACTGACTAATATCGCCTCGGCTGGTGTCGTGTTAAGGAAAAGGGGCGAATATTTGGCTTGGACTTGGTGTTATCGGTGATCCACTGGAACACCGTGGTCCAAAGCTGGACTGGCTTACTACTCGTCCAGCTATGGATTTTGCGTAGCAAAGTCACGCATTTTTAAAGGCAACGCTAGGGTGACATTGCAGTCTTCTCACCACATCGGTTATTTCGTCGTCCGATAAAAAAAATAAAAGAGTGGAAGTGGAGTATTGTCCGTCGCACGTATCAGCGCAGTGGGATTTCTACGTCTGCTCTGCGTCCCCCCCCACCCTTCCCGCGGTGACGGTTATGGGTCGGAAGCGGTGTGTCGGTGCAGATTGTTCCAAGATGGCGGCCGGGTGCTGCGGGGTGAAGAAGCAGAAACTGTCGGGATCGCCCGGGTCGGGGGGTCCCGGCGGGGTGGGGGCGGGAAGCGGGGTGGCAGGAACCGGACATTGTGGCTCGGAGTTGGGGATTGGCTCCTCAGCCACCGTTGCAGCAGCGGCGAACATGAGCAGATCCAACGGCCTGGGGGGACCCGGGGGTAACGTTAGCAGCAGCAGCAGCAGTAGTAGTGGCGGTAGTGGTATCAGCGGCACGAACGCTCTGTCCACAGCCCCGGCCGGTTACTCTTCATCCGGCCTCTCCCCGAATATCAGCTCTGGACCTGGTTCGGGAAGTGGAGGCAGGAAAATGGTCGTCTCAGCGGAGATGTGCTGCTTCTGTTTTGACGTGCTTTATTGCCATCTGTACGGATACCAACCTCCGAGAACACCCAGGTTTACAAATGATCCCTAGTGAGTATTTTTTGTCTTTTGTTGTTTTGTTGCATGTCAAAGCTCGTTTATGTAATCTCTAAACAAATGTATTTTGACGGGATTGCCTCTGGATGCCACTTCGGTGTTAAGGGCACAAACTGTCACATCGAAAAAACATTTTACTTACAGTGCATTTGATGTGAAAAGCTCGCGATCAGAGCTTAATTTGGCCAAGTTGGAATTTGCGGCCTGTCGAACAGACTGTCGGCACTGGCCCGCATCGGCGCTATGCTAACGTTAAAATGAATGATATATGATATTACCATGCGATGTCACCTATCCCTGAATGAAGAACTCTGATCTACTTTAAGATGTTCCGTCGCTAAGATTACTTGGTGGAAAAAAATGTTGGCGATACTGGTTGTGTAACTCTAAAAACACTGGGTAGCGTTAGCTAACGTTAAGCCTGTTTGCCACTAACGTTAGCTAACTATCTTAGCCACTAACACTTAAAGAGAGGGTGGAACGAGAAACATAACATCATATTTTTCGGTTCAACTGAAGCGGTGTTGCTAGTTAAGATATAACCCTTGAACCACGAAAATGCTAAACATATAAAGTTAAATTAGAAGTCTTAATCGTTTATGTTGCCCTCAATGAACTCTGGATTGCCACACACAGGCTTAGCTGTGTTAGCTACGAGCTACATTAGCTTAGCAACGAAGCACCAATGGGCTTGGGGTAACGTTAATTAATTAATTAATTTAACAGTGTATGTCTTCAAAGTCGCTCTGTTATCACGAGCAGATAACCGGCCATACTACTCGCGAGGTTTACAGCAGGTTTTGTTTGGTAACGTCACGTGTTATGTCGAATTAAGGGACACTAACGTTAACCGACTTTAGCACAAACCAACAAAGAAAATGTGGTTCTTGCTAAGTACTAAGCAGTCCCAAGCACTCCATATGCCCACCTTTTAACTAAATAAAAAACAACATTCACTGTTGAATATAACAAACTCATATAGTGTTTAATAATTTAAAGCATTCACTGAAAACGATTTTGTTTTTGTATTATGAGCAAATTAACAGTAAGATTAATAGTTTCCTGCCGGTAACCGCACTCCTGCGCCCTCCACTGAAACATTTTGACCCAAACTTAGTCGAGCGTTGTAATGTGATAGCAAATGACTTTGCGGGCGTTTACTTGCATTTCGAGCCACTGAAGGATCGCAATTACAGTTTACTATTCCTGTGTATTGACCTGAAGAGAGAAAATACACTTTGGAATGACAGGGACCATGTTTAAATGCATCAGCACGGTCAAAACAGTCACCGGAAATGCTTTTTTTGTGTTTTTAAATGTCTTTCTATTGTCATGTAAAACATTTAAGTGACAGGCACTCTTTCACGTCACCATGCTGACACTAAAGATGTTTCATACATTTCAGATGCTTATGATGGGTTGTGAATTGGTGTGCATCTATGTAAACAGTTTCAACACTCTCAGGGTGTTTGCAGGTAATCATTATCTATTATGGGCCATCTCAGAAAAACAATCATGCCATATGGCATGCTTAACAGTGCAGCCCGACAGCCCCTGTCACTCACACACACACACACACACACACACACACACACACTCATGTCAGTTATTTTTCAATACCAAAGATAAGGAAATATACACAGCATGATGACCTTCTTGCAGGTTAACCCTTTGAGGAAAATGCAACACATTGGGGCCTTTAATTATAAGTGTATCCTTAAAAAAAACTACCACACTAACATCTCTTATCTAGTGTAATTCCAAACAAAAGGCTTTACACATTCAAATATGAGAACCATTCAATCCTGACAGTGATGTGGCAAACGCAGAACAATGACTTGACATGTCCCAGACAGAGTGGATGCAGCTCGCTGTACCGCGTTTTTGGTGTTAGCTGTAATAACCAAAAATGTGTCAGATAATGGAGAAATGCATAGCCAACACTTAATTTCATACATTCTGGATTTAATAAATGGCTGCCTGTATTAATGAATGCACCATTTAAAACTTGCTTTTGAGGACCCTTACTTCATGGCCCAGTCCCAATATCCATGCTAATCATTAAGCCTTCATAAATATTAATGCTGCTGACTTTCTAAATAGTACAATAATACTGTTAAGCTGTAAAAGCTCCTTTTGATCGTAACAGCTCATTAACATAATGATGTTGAACAATGACCTTGTTGCTATGTAGACTTGTGAATTTCCCTTTTGTATTTTTTCTGTCATCGTTGGAACACTGTAGTGTGCGTGTGTGTGTAATCTCCTCAAGCGGGGACATATGGAAAGGGCTCAGAAAGCCATTGGATGCTCTAGAAACTCACAAATTCTGGTCTGTGGCGTCCTCGACATGCCCTTCACTTGGGGTTCTTGTCAGAATGAATTATTGAAATGCTCAGAACAACTCCAACATTTGACATAGACACAGTGCTCTGCAAAGTTAGCCGGTAAACAAGTCAGGGCCTCAAATCGGGAACATTTCGTGATCTTTTTTGGGAGACAGTGGTACTAAAATTTAGAAATAGGAGCTCTTGCTTCTTGTAAATGTGCTCTTTATCTTAAGTCATAATGGTAAACGCATCGCAATTGTGGATCCCCTTGAGCAGTGTGTGTTGTTGCTGTTTAGACCGGCTGTTGTTGGTATTTAGTAATTTAAAAAAAGCATACACTGAGAGCTGTGACTCAATATATACGCAAAGGTAGCTGCTTCAAGAAGCACCAACACAGCAGACATTTCTTAACTTTTTGCCTCAAGAAGACCAACGGACCACGCTAGCCAGCCAGCTAGCGCTGCTGCAGGTACGTTAGCATATCTCGACAGCTAATTTAGCTAGCTTACTTTGGATGACTGGTTGTATAACTTGATAAGGCAAATGTAGTCTCTTGTTGGGTAATGTTAATTGATATTTCTATAATCTAATGCTTGCCAACATAGATGCGTATATTGTATGCTACTTACATTTTGTAGATTTATTAAGCTAAACAAAGTTAAAGATTGCAATTCAGAAGTTAAAAACTAGCTAGCAAACATGCTACCTTGTTAATGCATGTTATCTCATCCATTGTGCTACCAATTGGTGAACACTAGAAATCTTGTCTTTTCTACGTCGACCCTTTCCTCTGTCATTACCCCTTTTGACGACAACACCAGAAGACACCAGTGTTTCCTTACTCGAGGAGAAGGGGGAGATGTTCCAGGAAAGGTATAATGAAGCCACAGCACAGTTACCATGCACAGGTTCTCTGAGGAACTGCTGGGTGAAACTCCTGTAAGACAGCAAAGTCTACAGCGGTGGCCATTAGAAAACGCATCGTTTTTCATGAGACTATTTGCACCGATGGCCTGTCTGTAGCTGTAATTTTTTTTCCTTTGTAATTAGCTTTTCTTTTTTTTTTTTTTTACTGGAACTTTGAGTCAGAAATCAATTTTGGTTTCATATGTGAAGAAGCTAAAAATAAAATTTAAGATATGTTCAAAGAGAAAATGTCTCATGTATGTTTCTTTTTGTAAAATTGGAATTTCAAAGCCTTTTTTTAACAGTATAGCTCAAGACTTAAAGGATTAAACTAAAAACATCATAGACGAGCAAGTGTTGAAGTATTGGTTCTGGTATTGAACATTTCTTCACCAGCGAAACACGCTACGCTCTTTTTTCCCCCTTTTCTCCTTTCTCTTCAGAAGGTTTCATTTTCATTCATAAAGGAAGAGAGAGAGAAAAAAAGATCACCAAGTAGCTGAATAAGTAGTCCCACTTACAGAAACACAGAGGCTTCGTATTGATCCATTTATAAAAAAAATCCTAACAAGTAACAAAAAAGTCTTAGGTTAAATAATCGGTTACTAAAGAATTAATCAGTGACGCAAGTAACTGTGCTGAAATACGAAGGTGTCAATCTGAATTTGAATTTAACTGATGCCCTTTAAATTGGACTTGTGCTCATTTTAAAGGGAGGGAGGAAAGAGTGGAGCCCTACTATGGTATGTTACGCCAAGTTCACACTACACGGCCTCCAAAGTCGTCAGATCGCTGTTCCGTCCACACAATTTGCTGCTCTATAATCGGGAGTCTAGGGAGTGTGTGGCTTTCACACTGCATGACTGACCGGCGACAGAGGTTCACACATCACAAGATCATCCATTTGGAATCCAAACTAAGTTTTTCATGAAAACTCATGCAATACGGGCGTAGCGTAGTTATTCTTGTTGTCATCGGTTCACGCAATAGCCTGTTTCCAGACGTCTTTGCTAGATTTGCCTCTGATCTGAGGCTTTTGTCCGGCAGCTCCAAAAACTGTCAGCGAGCGGAGAATCTGGGCTGAAGTCGTGTAGCGTGAACAAGGCATTACTTGGCATCGGAGGACAAGCGACAGTAAATCAGTGGGATTAACTTTCCGCAGTGAAGATCAAAAATGAAATCTTCCATTTACTGTCGAGCAACCCGGGCAGAAGCGGTCAGGGTCACAGTGGATCTGAAGCATCTTGACGACACACAACAAAATACACAATCATTGTAGTTTTGTGGCAGAGAGTACACTGAAACATAAAAAAAAGACACTTTCGGTTGCATTGAAGCAGGAGTTATGCAGCCAGTGTAATGGGTCTAATGGGTAACTCTGGGTTTGCTCCACCAGACATGCATGTAGTGAACACTCCTTATGCAAACACAAATGAGATAGCTTTGACCTGTTATCATCGTATACTGTGATGGAGAACTGTTGGGTTCTGTTATGCGTTATTTATTGGGTTATTCATTGTCATTAACTCATTTTGTTAATGAAGACAAGTGATACATTTTTATATCTGATCATGTCAGAAATTAGTAATGTGATCAGTATGCTAGGCTAATTTACATGCTATTGTAGAAGTGGTTGCAGGATAAAAAAGTTGGAAAATCCCTCTTCATGAAAGGTTACTTTTTCAAAATAAACACATGGCCCAATGTTAATGCTGATCCAAGACAATTGTGCATATTCCACCAAGAGTGAACAGCTGTGACATCAGAATCGACCGATGTGTGCTACTAACCAACTTCTGTGTCCTACAGGAATGTACAATGGATGTGCACGTTATTCAAAGTTCAGCTGCTTAAACATGGTTCCTTGTTGTTTTTCAGCCCGCTGTTTGTCACATGGAAAATAGGCAGAGACAAGCGGTTGAGGGGTTGTATAGGTACATTTTCTGCCATGAATCTGCACTCAGGACTCAGGGAGTACACCCTTACCAGGTAAGCAACAATACAAAGTCACTTTTCTATGTTTCCAAGCTGTAGACCGATTGCTGCAACGGTACAAAAGTGAAGTAGTGGTAAATTAAAGTGAACAACAGGGATATTAGAATTTAGACCCCCAACAAGGGTGACTTTGTACCAACAGTAGTAGTAAATAACCCCCGGAACTGACAGTTTGCCTGTGCATGAGTGCAAAAAAAACCAACACAATTTCTGTTTCTTATAGTATTTACTTTTTTGTTCTGTTTCATTCATGTAGCTCGCTGTAGCGCTGTGTGGAGCGCGTATCTCCATTGATCCCAGGTCCTGGGGCTTCAAAAAAAATATTCAAAAGTTATTCATGTCTTTTTAAGTAGGTTTTTCCATTAACCATCTTCCTTTGACATATACTCATTTTAGACAAGTGGATACAATTTACTGTCTTTGTGTAAGCACTTTCTTTAATAGTCAGACAAACTGCAGTTACAGTATGCTGGCAACACAGTTTGTTATCAACACCGATGTGATGTAGAAGATGCCAAAAATACTTTAGTGTCGGTGACATGGCAGTCCTGAGATTTTAAAAGGACAGACAGTGACACAAATGAAATGTATTGACAACTCAACTATAACTGTAATGTATGTAAATATGTTTTTAATACAAAAAAAAAATGTAAAGCTGTGATAATAAAAGAGTCCTTGTGTAGTTGTATTTGGGAAGTCCAGACAAACGCAGTGACACGGGTTAAACCCACGTTGGTGGTTCATCCGGCTGGTGGGTTGAACGCCGGTTGGGCGCTACTTGGCTTTGGTGGTCGAGTGTTTCAATTAGAAATGTACTTACTGATATTAACATCTAACAAACGAAGAGAGAACGAGAGTGTCTTCAGTGTACACACGGCCGTCCGCAAGTACCTGCTGTGGAATTTCTTCACCAGCATTTTTTTCACCTGAGGGCAGACACTGCTGACGTGTCACATGTATGTAAACACACACACAGTCTCCTACCGGTGCTGTGTACAAATATACACATTACAAACGTCACGTCAGCAGCAACGGTCAAGAGTCCATGTTGCGAACACGCTGGTCTCTGTATGGCCATAGGTCAATCTATAGCTGAGACGAGGCATCGCTGATCCATCATAACATGTTTGGAAATTTGCCCTTTAGTCTTAAAAAAAATATGAAGTTATGAGTGCATTGCATTGTCAAACCATTGGACGTCTTGTAACGGTGTTTTTCTTTGTGCTTCTGTGCCCGCAGTGCCCTTAAAGACAGCCGCTTCCCCCCTATGACAAGGGATGAGCTGGCTCGCCTCTTCTGCTCAGTGTCTCTTCTCACCAACTTTGAAGACGTCGGTGATTACCTTGACTGGGAGGTAAGACATGGTTTGTAAAAAAAAAAGGTCTTTCTGCAAATTAATACACAGCAGCTCCTCCACATTGTATTGAGGTTCATTTTTTTTTTTTCAAAGGTAAATTAAATTCTAATCATGCTGTGACTTATTTGAACAGTTGCAAAAATACTGTTTCCTTCTTGAATTCTAGGTGGGTGTTCACGGTATTAGGATAGAGTTTTTCAATGAAAAAGGATCAAAGCGCACCGCCACCTATCTACCAGAGGTTGCAAAGGAGCAAGGTAAGATCCATTTGTGCCCCTGACATCTCAGCCTAATCTGCTTTATAGAAAAGACAGTGTATGTTGTGCCCGATGTGCATTTTTCAGCAATGTGTAAAGAGATTTAAACTCTTATTTTACAAAGGTTGGGACCACATTCAAACCATAGATTCCTTACTACGAAAGGGAGGTTACAAAGCTCCCATCACAAACGACTTCAGGAAGACCATTAAGTTAACCAGGTAAGATTGCACTGTATTACCCACAGACATCGTGTGTCACTGATGTGCGCTCTGTTTTCCACATACATTCATTTTGAACCATGTCTTCGAAAATAGGACGGGAAAGTCCTAAAACTTCACCTGAGTACATTGCCTTAAGTGATGTCACTTGAGGCAATTTAATCAGGTGAAGTTTGAAAATGAAAAAATTGGGAAGTTACAAAGTTAGAAAGAAGAGCTTACCAGTCCTCTGTAGCCTGTTACAATAACTCACCCAAATGTCCTGTGTTTCGGTGCGGACCGTGGCCGATCATAGCTCTCCCAGCGTTCACGTCAGCCAGCCTTCACCAACTCATCTCGTCTCATCCTCAGGTACCGTAGCGAGAAGATGACAATGGGTTATGCAGAGTACATCGCCCACCGCCAGCACCATCACTACCAGAATGGCATCGGGCACCCTCTACCACCCTACAACCATTATTCCTGACAGCGAGCCGCATGACCAATCATTGGACCTCTCCGCGGACCTTTTCCCAGGAGAGCCCGCCCCCTCCTGGTCTAGCTATTTCTACTACTGTACCATTTTATGATGATAGTTTCCGTTGCCATGCTGGCCGTCTCCCAGACGTTGACATGGCAACGGGTGGCAACGAAGCATCATTTGATTCTGGCAAGAAATCCACATTTCTGTTTCTTTGCCCGTGGTTACGTTTTTGCAGCATATGTATACCAATATCTACAACGCCCCTATCTATTAATCTTTTTGAAAATTAAACGACTATTAGATTGTTTTCAGCAAACCTAATCCGGTGTTTGATTCTGTGGATGGAAGGAAGTCTTTTTCGGTGCATTAGTCTCGCGCTTATATTGTTTAGGCTTTGCTACAATTTTACATTATCTAAAAATAAAATAAAAAGATCTTATTTTTTCCTTTTCTTTAACTTACTATCCAGACATGTATGCCATGTAGCAAGGCAACTGCAGTTCTCAAAGGCTGTGTCGTCTCTATTCTGACTCCTCTCAAAAAAAACACAAAAAAGTGGTTGACTGTTGAGCCTTGTTAACTCGTAGTGTTGTAGTTGGAACTATATATATACCGGGATCTGTATACTCCAAAGTCTAGATTGTGGGATTGTGATGCCCTTTTGCTGGTCGTGTGTATTGTTTGCGCTCACAGTCGTGTGTGTTCTTCTGTGTGGGTATAGATATTGATCTGCCACAAGATGAAAACCAGTAGAGTGAATTAGAAATTAGATTTTTACCTAAAGATTCCCCACAGAGATTTTTTGTTTTTTGAAAATCCTCTCCTCGGTATTTGTAGTGTTTTGTGGTGGGACCTGTACACAACGGACTGAGTTTGTTTGGCTAGAGCTTTCAGCCGCGCTCCCTCTTTTCTGTTTAACTTTTTTAAATGTACGGTAGTCTGCGGAGGAAGCCATGTTGTCTGAGGATAATCACATCAGGGCGGGGGATTTCTTAATGTCAAAGTGGATCTTGATTGCCTCGCATTGGAGAGGGTGAGCAGGCGCAACTACAGATCCATAGGGGAAAAAACAAAAAAATAATTTGCATGAGCAGTGCTTTCATTTGAATTGACTGTCTGTTGGTTTCTGAGTTTACTGGCAGGGAGTTACTTGACATGCTATAGCTAAAGCCATATTCTCCTTTTATTCCACACTTTGTAATAGTAACCAGTTTGGATTGAAGTGTTTGCATTCGGTACCACTTTGTTGATAACCTCATATATATATGTATGTATGTATATATATGTATGTATATATATGTATGTGTATATATATATATATATATATATATATATGAAAATGAATGAATCTTCAATCTCTGAATGCAAACTGACACCAGTCAAACCCACCGGTTTCAGTCAGATGCCGACCACATCGCCCGTATTGTCGTGAAAACGTTGTCTTGCCTCTTCAGATTATAGCTAACCATTTGTCACTCACTCGTCACAAAGGGAGGCATGTAACTAACACGTTTGTGTCATTTAGGAATGCATTGTCGTCGTGCTCGTCAGATCCTGAGGCAGGTGCAGCAAGTTGATTTAGTTGTTAAAACCGCCCCCCCCCCCCCCCCTAAACACTCTGCAGTTCAGCGAGATACCCGTCGGATCTGTGTGTCCATGGTGCAGGAGTTGTGGTCTGTTTAGTCAGCTGTTAGAGCAAACACAGTTGAATTAGTTAGAGCGGAATCTCTGCGTGGGGCCCGGTGGCTTGCAGTTAAAGTCCACAAATAAAAAGCCGGGGCTTTGTTGGGACTCAAGAAGCCATTTCTCATCCAACAATTACTTGTTCACATCCACACACACACACACACACTCTCACACGCACACACACTAGGCTGGTTCACGTTCCAGTGTTTGAACTGTCGAGGATCACCGTGATCCGCCTGCTTTGGGTTCGGCTTTAGTTCTGCTGACTGGAATGATTTTGAGAGGTTCTCGTTGCACGACGTCTTTCTTGGTAACAGCCTTTACTAACTGACAGGTTATTTTTCTTTATGCAAAAAAAAAAAAAAAAAAATGTCAAGGGCTTTTGGAACTCCATCCACAGTAACCCGAAATGACCCAGATTTAAGTTGTGTTGCCTTAAACGAATGATCTAGTAAACGATGGACCGACGGATGACGCTCCGACTGCTCCTCTGTCCCGGGGTTTCGCTCGCTCCCGCCTCCCCCATATTCACACCACAGTGTAGGAAAGGGCCTCAGATGTTGTGCTCCTCACTTGAATGCTAATACCTTCTCGTGCATACGGGGGCTCCTGTATGCCTGCAGTCTCCTGGCTGCTCACGTCTTACCCAGCTGCTGGTCCTCAATTCTTTCGTTTTTTGAAAGCCCCACATAAACACATTCTCTTAAAAACAATGTCGGGCACTGTGGTGTCGTTACCCCTTAAATGTTTGAAACCCACGGGAGGACGGCTTCACGCCTCGACAAATGTACGCTTTCACACGATGCACACGCTACATCAAAAGCTGGGAAAGAGGAGGAGCAGTCGGCCGTTCAGTTTCCCAGTCCATTCAACACAGCACAACCTGAATTTCTTCTGCTGCAAAACCAAATTGACCATGCTCTTTTACATATATGTCTTTGTATACACATGCAATGTATTTAGTTGCATGTATGAGTATGAGACCTATGGTTTTATCCATGATATGCTTGATCTATGGCTTAGACGCTCTTATTTAACCATTAAGAGATTTAAAAGACAAATATGGTGCTATCGGACCTCATATTGGGGTGGTCACACCTCGTGACTGGTCATGCGGACTCATTGATCATATCATACTTTAAAGATGCTGCATGTAAGATTTTCTCCCGAGTGTGTCGCTGTGAATCCAGTTTGTGACGGCACATTCTTAAAACTGAAGGATGTGACCGATGCAAACGGTAGCCCCAAAGCCTCTGGGCTTTCATTCATCGATGCGGGCAACTTTGGGATCAATTCCCTATGGGAAAAACGAGACTGCTATTCTAACACATGGTAATGAAGAAGGAAAAGGTCCCGGCAGCAAACACCTCATAGGGGCTGCGCAATGAACAGTTAATTAATGGCCGCCATTGCGATTTAACGGCGTCATATTTAGAGAAAGTCCTACATGTGTTACCTTTTACTATCCTTGATATATGCAGATCTGTTCAACAGGTGTTTTATTTTTATTTTTAATTTTATTTTAAAATCCTACCAGTGCAAGTCAACACCCCTGCAGGTTTGAAAGGACACGAAGTCACACGTAGCCTCCCCCTCCCCTCGATTACACCCTACACTGTGGCCCAACCTCGCGGCCGGGTTTGTCAAGGTGTGTTGTCCGGTAGACAAGCGGCAGCAGTAGTGACCGTCGGCCTCCTCCGGGAAGATGGGATGCTGCTTTTTTCAGAGCGCATCCTCCGCTTTCCTTTTAGCTGCTCCATCCTTATGACCTCTGTAAAGGCACGGGTTTGATTCGTCGACGAGTGAAAAAAGGTCCCATTGCCGAGGCCGTCGCAGACCCCCTCGAACTATATGTCGAAGGTGAGCGTCTCCTGTAACGGGACGCAGAGCTAATGTTTTATGTAGAACAACGCAGAAAATAGTCCTGCTTTCTGTACTGATTTTAACTGTTTAAAGCATTGATACCTCATGGGATACTGTGGAGCGACATGTGTAGTTTGTTGTAGCAGATTGAGTTTTGGTTTCATACCAGGGTTACAGAGTTCAGCCTCAGCATTCCTTGTGTGGTCATTCTCATATTTCGTGGAATGCTCGAGCTCATGTTACCTTCGTATGTTTGACTGAACCAAAGATGCCAGCGGCCATGCCCAAATGCTGCTCTTCAGGCCTGGCTTCCTGTCCTTCCAAAAGAAACCCCCTGCAATTGACAAAATGTTTTGTTTTTTTTTCGTTTTTTTTCTCAACTTTTCATTGAGTCCATCTCTGAAGCCGTACACGGCATCAATGATGGTTAAATAAAATGGTTGCAAATTGTGGTTACAGTACTTGTTTTGTTTATTATTATTATTATTAGTAGTAGAATTATTAGTATTACTATGATTTACAAAAATGAAAATCCCATGGTGTGCCTCCTAGCTTTATGGGTTTATAAATGTTTTTTCCCTAAAGACCAGCAGTTATACTTTGTATAAAAGATGGATTCCTTATTTTTTATGCCATTAAAGATGAAAAAGCCTGTTTTCGTTACTCTGGACCCAGTAGCTGCACTGGTATACAATCGCACTGATAGATGAATAAAAAAATAAACAAAAAAAGAATAAATGAATTATTAATAACGAATGAAATAAGAACTACAATAAACTTGTGTTTGAAGCTTTTATTTAAAAAAACAAACTTAAAAAGCAAATAAAAAAAAGAAAATGACTGTTTTTGTACATCAAAATAAATTCTTTTCAAAAGAATATTTTGGATCTAGTTTCAAAATGATTTTAGTGGTTTTCTATGTTCTGAAATTTTGAGACACTGACTTCTAAGACGCGTCGCTGTACAAAATGACTTTTCTGTTGCGATGGCCTGATGGGCTGGGAGGGTTGCCTGGTGTAACTCCTCATACCAATTTTAATTTCTGTTCCTTTTGATTTTTGGATCTTTTTTTTCTTTAGTAACTTGGGAAAATGTTGATGGAATAATATGAACTGGGAACTTCAAATCCATCCCCTGTAGAGCTAGACCCTTTCTCCTTTCCTGTTGCATTGCTGTTAGTGTGACAATATTTGAAATGGGCATTTATTAAGATAATATGAATCCAAAAGAAAAATAAACGCAAACAAAAAAAAAAAAAATGATGTAAGCAAAAAAGCAAAGCAAAACAAAAGTGTTGGGAGGGTTGAAAGAATATATATAGATGGGTTATCTGAGTAAGCAATGGCTGTGGAGATAATGTAGTTTTAAACATTGTTATTACCTTTTAAAATCATTTATTCAATAAAAAAATACAAAATCAACTGAAAGGAGAACACGTGTCATTCTGTTTTCTTTCAGCACACACGCCTACAGATAACTACAGTATTTTGGTATTTCAAAATTTGAAAATGCGAGTGCGTCACATTTTAGATCCAGAAAACTTTCAGCACCAAATCAATGTGTTTAGTTGATTAGTGATTATTGGATTATGTCATTTGGTCATTTACAGTTCACACTTCCTTTATTCATGCTCATATTCAGCTTGATCCATGCTGGTCAGTTAGTGGTCAGTGTGCAGTTGATGCCGAATGGCCTCAAATGAAACAGGACGATGCTCGATAGGATCCGTAATAAAGTCTGACCTCGTGTACTGGTCGCCTTCTTCGAATGCTAAACTTGCTGTCACCAGTTTTCAAGTTTCTTTAGTAGAAAATAGTTCCAATGAAAACTGGTCCACGGTGAAGTCTGTGGATAATCCTGGCTGTAAATTTCATTGGCACCTACAGTAGTGGGTTTGGGGGCAGATACCAGTAGAGCATGCTGTGGGCTAAATGAGGATTGTCTTGTTCCAGTAACTGATCAAGTTGCCATTGAGTGCCCCACAACTAGCTATGCAACATTTCTTTTACAAACCCGTGGTTTAAACGGAACAAGGAAGCTCTCAGTCACTGAAAAGGTTCTTCATGTGACGGCAGATACAGAACATTATCTGAACAAACATCTGCTGATGAAGATCATGTGATCTGATCGAAAGCTGTGCTACTAAATGGAGCTTGAGGTGAGATTGTGTGGTTCGGTGGAAACAGAAAATCCCATCAGCCCCAGCTGCTTTTTGTGTTTAGTGCTAATTAGAAAATTGCTAACTAGCTAAACTAAGATGGTATTACCTGCTAAACGTAAGCGCGTTAACCAGCCTGCATTGTGAGCATGTTTGCAAGCTGACATTAGCATTTAGCTCAAAGACCAGCTCACCTGGATGTAGACTCGTTTTTGTTTTAAAATATATGTGGAAATGACACTGCCTTCATAACTAATGTTAATTTAGATTCATTCCTGCACTACTGAATAGACAACTGTTGGCAAATTATAGAAAATAACCAGTAACAAAAATGGGTACAGGCCAGAGGTTGTGTTTGTGTAATCTTGTTATAAATTACGTGTCTAATCAATTTTGTGTGTATCATGTCTCTTTAGAATTTATTATTAATTCCTTTCGCTTTTAGATTTTGAACACTGTTTCTCCGACCATTGCCATTTTTAACATTCCATACTCTGGTGCTGGTTACAGCACATGCTCGGCCTGCCTCTCTGCCAGTTCCTCCACCCAAAGTACTCGGCACTAAGTCAGGAGAAGTCTGAAAATACATTGCTGCAGGTTACATGATATTCAGGGCCAAGCGCTCGGAGATAGTCGACTGGTTCAGTCTGCTGCCTGTATGGAAAGCACAACCAGTGCTGGCCTGAGATCAACTCTAACCAGCGCTTTACTTTCTCTGCTGAGTCAGCCCGCCGGACGTCCATCTGTCTGAATAAACAATACCGAGTGGACTTCAAACTGCTGTTTTAAAGTCCACTTTCATTTCACCAGGCCTTTCCATTTGTGTTGAGACATGAGTCAACTTTATCAATTCCATTACCAGCCGTTACCTGAAGCAGTGGTTGTGTTGACCGAGTAAGTGACGATGCTTCTCTGCTTCCTTCCATCTACTCTCAAATAACGATGGAACCGTGTGAATCAAGCTCATTTTATCCCTCAGATGTCCCTGTGCCGCGTGCGTTTCTGCATCTGTCACGACCGCTTTAGGAGAAGAGCAGCATACATGAACACATGTTCAATCCTTAGATCCTCTCTCACCTTGAGACCTCTTCGCAGCCACTGGGGTGGTTTTAGATCGACCTCTCCTCCCTTAAGTGTATTGACGTGAGGCTACAGACGGTGGAAACTCCCGTCAGTCAACGCGCTGCTTTGTAACCCGTGTGGCCTCACAGAGGACAGTGTGCCCAAACACATGTTACAACAGCTGGAGTTTATGAGTCTGGCAGCAACTACGCTTCAGTATAGATATGTGGTGTGCTGAGAGCACAGATAAGTGTTAAAAAAAAAGACATCCTGGACATGGTTAGAATAAAAAAAAAAAAATCTAAAACGAGAACTTTGGTTAAATGAAACCACTTTTATTGTCAATACAGCACATACACTGGAACCAATAGAAATACAAAAGTTTTGTCCCTTTTTTTTTTTTTAACAGTGAAATACAGTATATGCTACAGTAACACACACCCCACACACTTGAAATGATATAGACCATGACTTAAATATTCCAATGCTGGTTAATACTTTCTTTCGAATGGGTCGTCAACTAGTGACCCAGAGTGACCTCGTGCAGATCATCCGATGCATTCTTTTTTTCGTATTTTATTTAATTTTTCTTACTAAACTGAGCCCGTGACTCGCTGTCACACAGTTGTAGCGGTGGGGAGAATTCAGGATGCCTTGTAAGATCAAGCGACAAATTCAAGTCAAGTGTCATGATGCATGACTCCAGCTCAGATACATATTTTGTCAAGATCCCCCTTGGCAAACGTCACATTCATCCCAACAACTGAACTTTATACCCAACTGAATATGGTCCAATATCGTAACAAAATAACGCAAGTACATAAAAAATACACCCCAGTGTAGATCCATGAACCCGCATTCATCACGTAGACTCTCAGCACGTACTACATCCTCGTGTCCCCTGATTATCTCAACTGGAATGATCTGAACAGGCTGGAGACGGAAACGCACAGGAGGCCACTAGAAATTGCTTTCATACCCTGTACATGTGTGGAGTAGAAGGGGAACGGAGGAACATAAATAACTTTGTATTTTCTGTCATGACAAATAAAATCCTCTGACGATTAAACAAGGCAACTTTTAACAACGGCTCGCACATTCAAAATCAGTTTCAAAACGCACTTGAGACAAGAAATGGCAGCTTCACCCACTAACATGTGACCTAGCATAACAACTACGTACAGAACTAAAAAAGTGTCACAACTGCAGGTCAATATCGACATTTCGGGTGACTCACATTTCCCTTGTCCGTAAAACTTTACATTTACAAAAAGGCAGCTTGAGACGTTTCCCCCGAATTCACTTACGTTGTTTCTGGAAATTGTATTCCCAAAAAAAGAAAAAGAAAAAAGAAAAAAGAAAGAAAAGAGGCTAAATCCGCCCAACTGCACAACGCTAACTACCAGCCTTAAAACACCACCTCATGTTTGTGCATGCAAGCATGTATGCAAGCCGACGACGACACAAAAATAATGACACATTGATTCACTGGCCCCCCCAAACGCTCACTTCTTTCATTGAAACAGATGGTAAGTCTTAAAAAGATGCATTCAAATGTTAAAAAAAGAAAGAAGAAAAACATCTCCATGAGAGCAGGCATTTAGAATGAAAGGCTAGTTCTGTGCGCGTCCTCGCGGACATTCAGTCAACTTTCTTGCTGCGCAGTCGGAGCGTGTCCAGCAGGCAGCGGCAGGCCGAGCCCGTGTGCTGCGAGAGGAGCGTGAGGACCTTCCCATGGACCAGGGTCAGCAGGGTCTGGTGGCCCGTCGCCCACACCCGGTACCAAGGCCCGTAGAAGGGGTCGGACACGGCCGGGCACAGCATGTTGTTCAGGTTGACCTCAGTCGCCTGGAGGGGGAGGGGGGGAGAAAGCGTGAGCATTAATGTGACGCTAATAGAAGTTGGAACAATAAGAACTACTCAGTCGGATAATGAGGTTTTTGGCAAACTGCATGGTGGACTTTATCGTTGATTTGTGCTCCAACTATCATTACATTTACCGAAGGATGAGTTCACGGCCTGTGAAGCCTCCACAGCTCATTATCTGACTGCATAGTTTGCTTTGACTGCTGATCTCAAATTTATTTGGACGTCTATAGATTTTCATTATAGTTTTGATATCTGCAGCGGGGGGGGGGGGGGGGGGGGGGTAAGGAGCTGTGGAGGGTTCACAGGCCGTGA
>NW_022280048.1:4542940-4552214 GCF_004355925.1 Anarrhichthys ocellatus | reverse complement strand
GGGGGGGGGGGGGGGGGGGGGGGGGGGGGGGGGGGTGGTGGTGGTGGTGGTGGTGGCTGCAGTAAATACTGAAGTTGTGACGCTTTCCTGATGTAGAAAGTTAAGCTTAGAAAATCACTTTTGAACTTCAGTGGATTTATACTTCTAATTGGTATTCAACTCAATACGAGTCACTCGTGCTGCTGCCTCGAATTTCAACGTACAGCGGGTGGACAAAATAATTGCAAGTGTCACAGAACAGTTTATTCATTTTGACGTAACCAGCTGCAGGAAGGAGTTCTCTGTCAGTGGAAGTACGAGAGGAAAAGCAAAGTTTTCCTTAAGAATTCGAGGTAACGGTTTGAGCCGTTACTTATACAAATAGTCATTTTGTGGATAAAGTCTTCCTTTTAAACTGGGTCTAAATGAGACCATTTGTTTGAATAAAGTCTTACATGAATAAGCATCTGTGTGTTTGTGTGCACATGTATGTATTTATGTCTGTAAGCATAAGTATGCATATGCTATATTTACTTATTGTCTAGACTGTGGTGCTTGTTCATGAAGTTTCTTATTTAATATTGTCAAATGGGTGTGTAATAATATCACCTTTTTTAATAAGAAGCTTATATCATTGACTGAAGCACAACTGTATTGCATTATATTTCACCGTGTACGTGTTGAACACACGTCTATGTCTGAAGAAATGACTTCTTCCTTTACATGAAACTGATCTCACAACTGAAGGAGCGATTGCTGCTCTCGTGTGCTTTGCACAGTTGAAGTATCACGTAGCGGCCAGCAGAGGGCTCCGTCTTACCAAGCCGAGGACCTGCAGGAAGAGGAAGTGGTAGAGGAACAGGATGCCGGTGGAGAGCAGCGCCCACCACATGTCCCCCAGAGGCTCAGGCTTGTACACACCTGCAGGCGCACGCACACGCACACGCACACACACACACAGAGACAGAGAGAGCTCATTAAAAACACGTGATCCGGTTTCCGGGTTCAACACACAGCGAGCGCATAGAATTGCATCTTCTCGTGCAAACGCCAGCCACCTGAAACCCCTCACTGCCCTGTGCTGGTGCATTAGCAACAAGTCAGTCGAGTCAGCAGGTGGAACAACCTGCAGCCTGTAGCGCAGCCAGTAACATGATGTAGACAAACTGGCTTTTCTTGTGTCCTGAGCTCCTGCTGGAATTTGCTAAGAGCACTACAAGAGTTAAGACACTTAATTTGCACCAATCATGTCAGCTCAACTACGACAATGAAGAATATGAGGCAGCGCATGCAGAGGTTTGATCACGGTGCAACACCCTCGGTGAATCTTTTATCGATTAAAGCTCCAAACCCTGTGGGCTAGTTTTTGAAATCTGACCTGCCTGCCCTTAAGTATGTTTGTAGTTGTAGTCCACCGAGGGACTCTAAGGGCAGTTCCTGCTGGTAAACAGCCAACCGTGTGGCCGACGTTGGCAGCGATGTCCCACACGGTAGAGCGGACAAACACAAAGCGGGGTTTCTACGGCTACTCAAAGATCGCCAACAAAGAGGTAATCCATCTGAGGATAAAAGGTGTCATGGTGTCTGTCGGCAGGTGAGAGATGTTTCAGCCCTCGGTGTCGACACCTACCTCCTTTCCTGAAAAGGTAGAGAGGCACCAGGTACAGCATGGAGTGCTGGATGTAGTAGATCTCCTTCTCAAACGGAAGCTGAGGAGAGAAGAAAACTATTTAGATTTTTTTTTACAACCCACATTAAGCCGAAATGTCATTCATTCTTAGCCCCCTTGTTGCAGTAATGCTTGGATAGTTTTCTTATTTACGCGGAGATAAAGAAAAAGCATCTGAACTTCTGCTGATAGCAGTGCACCTGACGGACTGACCCCAGGCAAGCGTTAATAACCGGAGCCGGCTGTGGTCTGAACCGTGGTCTGATCGCTATCGCTGCTTGAAAGCGATACTCCGACAGAAGAAAGATGGAGGAAGTGAAGCTCAGGGATGATTATTCTACTGCTAGTGAAATAGAGTCATCAGGGGTCGCAGAGAGTAGACCTGGGATCAGCACCTCAGCATCAGAAAATGATTAGAACGTGAACAATATGAACAGGAAGGCAATGACTCCTTAATGTTAAAACTGATTCGTGGTCATTCCTCACACTTTCGGTCGGTAGATCTGCAGTGAAAACTGTTCTGTAGTGGGAGCTGTTGAACTTCACAGCGGTCACGTTAGAATTGGACGAAGTTCAAACTGTCAGAACTTTTGATTTAATTTCAGCAAATGCGTAGATTTTAAAGTTAGCATGTTATCTGCTGCATCTGGTCCTCGTCTGCAGCTGTTAGCGAGAGACTTTCAAGGAGGCCGTGCTGATTTTAACTGATTGCCTCAGATTTCCTTCACAAAAAAACAAACAAAAAAAAAAAAGCTCAGTTCCATCATCAGTTAAGTTTGTACTTTGTGCTCAACATTTTGTCTTCTGCATGCTGGAATGTATTGTTCAGATTCAGGCTCTAGTAGAGGAACCACATTCATATAAACTTCACATTTTTGAGAAGGAAGAGAGACAATTTCACAGAACATATCGAGCTACAACTTGCTCTCCTGTTGGGGCTGTCATGAAAAGTTGTTTTTTTTAAATATATGAATTATGAACAAGACAGGTATGCGTCCTGACTCCAGAGACAGAAGAGGAGAGCGGAGGACTTACCAGTCTAGTGTTGACTACTGGGAACATTAAAGCCAGTAACGCACCGTTCAGCATATGGACCTGCAGCCTGAAAACACACACAGAATAACCAAGCGCTCCGATAAACCTCACGTCCTCCATCACATCTGCCCGAGGAACATTTTAACAATAATTTCCACACCGCACGCATCGGTGCATTATCGACATATTAGTTTGAATTGGAGCCGATGGGAGCGCGGACGGACAGCTGGAGGACGGCGTGGATTAGGTTCGGGCGTTGCTGAAAGCCAATCAGAGTGCTCCCTGATGCCGTTAGCAGCAGCAGCTGTCTTTGGCGGGGCCGGGCCTAGTGGGGAGTGTCGATGGTGAGAAGCTGGGTCACTGACGGTGCAGGCAATCAGAGCCTCTCTCTCTCTCTCTCTGTGTGTGTGTGTGTGTGTACAGTATGTTGCAGAGACTCCACATATCCATGATCCATGGAGAAATCACACAAAGCCGTCACGATTCTGACATATCAGCCCCTCTAGCTACTCATTCACCATTAGCAGACATTCAGATACTATCTAGTCTTTAGCACGCACGCACTCGGTTAACCTCTGCACATTTCCTTTTAACCAACAGTTATTCCAGGAGCCACCGCTCGCAGAAGCCCGGGACCCTGGGTCCGTCCTGTGTGACTGCTCGTTTTTCGTCAGATGAGCCAGAGTAACTGTTGTGACAGCCAAGGTCACTGGGAAAACAGCAGTGCTGCCGGAATGTCGGTTCAAGTGAGCCCGGCTGTCACTCTAGAGGGGGGGAGGGGGGGCTCCAGACCTTTTAGGAAAGACAATCCACTTCATTTGAATTCAAATTCACCACAATTATTGATCAGGAGCCACCTTTGCCCGGTGTGTGTTGTATTTCATGATGACATATCTATAAAGACGCGTCGGTTATGTGCAAGTCAAGTCTGTCGCTATACTGTTATGTGGAAAATAGGCGTTCATCTTGATCACTACATATTAATAATTACACTATGATACGACATCCATTGTTATTCTGCTGTCACACGGTAATTATTTACGTTTGCTTTGTCCTGCAGCAGTGAACACAAGGAGCTGGAACCAAGCAGAAGGGAAGGCTACTTGTGTGGAAAGTGAAGTCTCTCTCTCTCTCTCTCTCTCTCTCTCTCTCTCTCTCTCTCTCTCTGAAGTGTTTGTCCGACTCGGTCACGCTCACACAACAATGGGAGCTGCGCATATGCAAGAAGAGGAGGCACAGATAGCAAAAAATTTAAATATTGTTTCATCCTCTCTCACAGTCAGACGTTTTCACTGAGCTTTGATCACCAGAAAAAAGAAAATGCAGCAGGAAACGTCTCCCACTCACAATCCTAGTGATTTGATGCCTCTGCTTTTGATGGAAACATTTGTTCTTAATGTCAAACTGCTTTATCCTGTAAATCAGTATTTACATTATGTATGTGCCTCTCTATCAAGTAGTTTTCATTGTTACCTCCATGATAGAAAGGCAGTTTATTCACCGACTTCTCCATTACCACCAGAGTTTGTGTGTTAGTCAACAGACACTCTTCTGTTGTACTTCTGCTCAACGACTGTTTGATCCTTGTATTAAACCACCCTTGCTGTTGCTAAGGTAACCACAGGTGTTGATGTTTTGTTTTTTGTATCTTAGGTTTATGCTGCAAATACTTTGCACTTTTCTTATCCAGGTGCAGATAAAACGTTAACATCTTGACCTGATGGATAAACATTATTTCTACTGAAGTATTTTTGTTGTCTCGTTGGAAATTGTTTCCATAAAGCTGCTCAAACTCCCAGTTTCATTATGACTCACTGCTTTGTGGTCGTTTCAGCTGAAACGCAGCTCACTGCAGCTGCTCGCTATGTGGCTCCCGTGAGCTACGTGCAACACAAAGTGACCCGGCTCGTCTTTATTTCGGAGTAAATCCAACGTTGTGTTGTGTTCTCATTGCTCCTGAATAATTAACTTGCCCAGACCGGAGCTGTTGTGGAGAAGATAAAGACTATAAACCCCGACAAATCCATTACAATAAAACGCCACGAGTAATTACAATCATCGACCGTAAAACCCGGGTGTAATTTGAGTCCGTCTGCCCGACATTTATTTTACATTCAGTACACACGGGGACCTGATCGGTTGACGTGGAGGGTGGATGACTGAGAGTCGTGGCCCCTTTTTTTATAATGAGCACTGAACAAATCTACACGGCCAAAAAACATCAAAGAGCCAGGGGGAAATGTACTCACCTAAATACAACCATTGCTGTTTTACATGGCGGGCAGGCCAGCAGGAAGATCTGTAGAGGAAAGCACAGAGAGAGGTGAGAAACCACACGGTCACATTGTGGAACAGCTTGGATGCTCCAAGAGCTTCTAGCATTCGGTGCTGTAAGTAAAGACAATGGACAGATTGCTTTAACAAGTCTTTATTGATATAATAAGACTGCACAGGGCTTCTTGCTGCAAATGAGAAAAAAAGTCCAGACGGGACCCAGGAAGTTGGTCAAACAGTTATGGTGGATTTGAATGTATTCAAATAACTGGCAGGTGTTGACGAATCCCAACTAAACCCTTTAAAAACACCAGAGTCACACAATAACACTGACTAAATGACCCATGGAGGCAGCTGTAGACCAGAAACTCCTGTTTTTGTCGAGTCTGTGGCATCTAATACACCGACTACAGACAAGCACCTCATACGTCCCGCGACCAACAACGCAAACAATCCCGTTAATGTATTTTATTGCCTGATTTCAATCAGGGCTGTCGATTGAAACGTTCTACAACTCGCTGCCCGTGGAACCGGGAGGAGGAAAATAATCAATTTCTGTTAGAGAACGGCATGACCATGGACGTGTATGAATCCTGGACTGACGCTGCTTTGAATTAGCCCACTCCACCGAGTTCATGTTGACAATTCTCTGCGATATCGGGAAAGGACTGATGCACTTTGGTCAAGCTTTTACATGACGACTGACGGATTCAAACCTTTTGAGTCCAGGTTAAATCTACAGTGGAACCACAAACGGTTTACCAGAACAACAACATATTCACAGCTCCACGTGAAGGCTGCGGATACTTCATTTAACATGTTATATTGTTTAAAATCGGTTTCTATTTCCCTCGAAAAGCATTCACATCAACATGTCGGCTTCCTGATCAAATGAGAACACGGGCTACAGTGTGCATTGTCATCATAGTTAACATCTCATCTATGCTCTGTGGCTGTGCCGTTGGGAGCCTGGAGGATACCGCACACATGGATTGGTTCGAAACACCATCTGACATGAGAAAAAAAAAAAAAAAAAGTTGGTCTGCCTGGAAGGCAAAGGTTGGAAACAGAATTACAAGAAAGCAATTTAGTTGAGATCTGTTGTACAACTACCCACCGGCCAGGGGAACATACGTCTCAGTGATTGATCTGCAGCCCGCCCATCAACTCATATTAACCTGCACTGTGAATACAACATCTGTAACAAACGCAGGATCCATTAGATGAACAATCCGCCACTTAAAAATACATGGAGACATTTTCCAGAGATAAAGCTTTTTTTTTAGCTGACAGGTGTGCACCCTGGGTCCTTGCAAATTCCTGAAAAGGACGGTTATTGTCGGGCCACCATATTGTTTACCGTGTGTGTGTTTATGCTGCCTGTGGTAAAACGGTAACAGGCTGATCCTTCGTCTCATGTCAGAGCCATCAAACCAATTACAAACCGCTCCCTTACATGGAGCCCCAAAGTGTTTAACATTAAATAGATTAAAAAAAATTACAAACTACGTGTAAAATACGACAAAGTGGGAGACACACAGTTTCAAATGTTGTACATAGCAGAACATCTAACGGCATGGGAAGTGGTGTCAGTGGTGTAGGGGGAGAGAGCGGTGTGCGCGTGTGTGTTTGTGTGTCAGTTTCAAAGTACAATAAACAAAAGGGAACAGAAGAGGAACTAATGCGCCACGTAACCAGTGACGAAAGGGAGAGAGAGAGAGAGAGAGAGAGGAGGAGAAAGGGAGGGAATAACAGAGCCTGAGTTTTAGAAGCTGGGAGCTCCGGGACCAGGAGTTACCAAAAAGGCCCCGATGACCGACCTGACAACCAGACAGTGAGGCGAATGATAAGAACACTGCTGAACAGGAACGTTTACTGCAGTATAGAAACACTGATATTACATACTGTTGCTTTTTTATTTTATAATGTCACTTTTCATGAAATGGGTTGTCAACGACACCCCCCCCCCCACTGCTGTCAAGCTAAAGAGCTCAACAACTGCTACCAATTTTAGCACCCGTTAGCTAGCGCCAACAAAGCCAAAGTGATGAACATCACCTCATAAGGTGTTAAAGGGGAAGTTAGGCAACATGTAAAACACCTGGTGCTGATGGAAACAGTTGCATGAGAACACAGTTCTTAGTTGTGGGTACAACACTTCTCTGTATATGACAGCAGTGACATCGCCTCACAAGGAAATGGTTGACATGCAAATTAGAGAGCAAGTTCTGTTGAGTTTCTGTCTATAAAGACTGGTATGGCTGGTGGTGCTAGTCAGTCCACAGTTAAACTGTCCTGATAATGCATGTGTCACTGTTGACATACTGCTGTCCCTGACTAACTTAGTCTGAGTCAAAAGGCCACTTCAGTCTAGAAGTCGGGTTAATCTGTCCCAACAATCATCTTATTTATTAGGTGAGAAGCACCAGCAGTTTACAGTTTAACTGCCAATGTTATTTCATCACGACTTTACAAGATGCGTTGGCACACAGTGCGTGTCTTAGTTCTTTAGAAAGGGCAGCCACTTCCTGTTGTGTGCTTCTAGTGTCACCATTGCCAAATGCAATGAGCCAGTTATGTGGTAATTAGGTTTGTGGTCTTGCCATCAGCTCTCCTCATCAGTAAAGTATGTGCATACATGCATGCATGCATCTATGCATGCATGTATTGATTGCAATAAGTAAACGACTCAAGAGGAGTCACCGTTTCAACGGTCAGACTAATTCTT
The DNA here is from genome assembly GCF_004355925.1 of Anarrhichthys ocellatus. Classification (NCBI taxonomy): domain Eukaryota; kingdom Metazoa; phylum Chordata; class Actinopteri; order Perciformes; family Anarhichadidae; genus Anarrhichthys; species Anarrhichthys ocellatus. The sequence continues at coordinate 4,544,529 of NW_022280048.1, read as the reverse complement.
CAGTATTTTTGCAGCAAGCTTCTGCAGCTTCCAATAAACATTCCGGCCCAGATTCTATATCTGCATCGATTATCACGCTTATGAGAGTCAAACCAGCCTTGATGGTGTTGTCGCAGCATTAAAGACGATGGTCGTTTCTCTCAATTAATTTCACAACTGAATTATAAATGCATCCGGAGGTTCAGCAGGCTGAGGCATAAAGCCAGACGTTGGCAGACTCCAAAGCAAGAAATCTCACAGAACTTCAGATATAATATATTGGAAGAAAATGCACACAGTCTATAACACCATTTAAAGAAAAACACTAAAAGAAAAAAGATCAATGGCCTACTTACAGATTGACAGAAGTCATTACTGATAAGCCACACTTCCTCTTTACAAGTCTAGTCAATAAGTAATACAGTATAGTGCGTTCAGCGTGGTCTGAATGAGGCGTTATGTCTACAGCTGATAAATGTGGCTGTATTTAAAGATAATGCTGATACTGTAACTGTGTATACGTTATGTTGATACAGAGTGTGTGTTAGCAGCTTCAAAGACAAAGCCCAGAGTCATTATGCTCATTGCTGCCGTGTGCTAACTAGCAGCAGTTTAAACTCCTCCCTAACTCAAGTCTGAGCTGCTGCTGCAATGCCAGGAGCTGGAGCACGAAGCAGTATTTATCATCAGCCTCCCTCGAATCTATCATGGGTTTAAATGATCCGTCACACCGGAGCCCTGGCAAGATTTACAAAAGAGGAGAGTTCACTTGATAAGGGGGCTCTGTGTGTGTGTGGTTTAAAGTGAACTCCCAGCCGAGTGGAGAATCCTGTAGGAGGTGGCGAGTCTCCCCATAGACACCAAGGGGAAATCCTACTCCCTTTAGCTTCTCTATGGTCCAAGAACATCCACGGTGTTGGGCAGCATGTTTACAGCGATGGCAGATTCAAACATTCGAGATAGCAGAATTAAATCATGATTATTATTATATTCACGGTGGCCTTTTGTAGCATCTAAAATCTGATTCCTGGCATGTGAAGATCGGGTTTAGGTTTCCTTATGTTATACCAGCTTTTGGTTGTATTGGACCTCAAAACAGGGGTCTTAGCATCCTGTGTTAGCATCACACCAAAATAGTCCCCCCCCCCCACCCCCCCAAAAAAAACAACTGAAAACGACCCTTATTGAGCTACATACAAAATCTTATCAACTGCTGACCAAAATATCTCTGCACGGTGCGATATCACCCATCAGTCTGAACTTCAGAAGAAAGACTGTATACTTTTGTAATAACTACACCCTTACGACACAGTGCTAAAAGCCCGCCATGTCCCGTATCTGCTGCTTTGATTCGTTTGTTCACGGTGGCCCCGTCACATCCAGTCCGACGTCTGTCGGCGTGGCAGCGTGACTGCTCCCGGTTCGTGCGGAGGAAAACACAACATCGGTGTTGTCAGATGTGAGGCATCGACGTATCAGGCATCAGACACTGAACTCTTCAACCCGAATTGTCGGCGCTCTCTCTCACATCTGAGAGACGCTTGCTCACCTGGTGTTTCCTTTATATATATATATATATATATATATATATATATATACATATATATACA
>NW_022280048.1:4445779-4537940 GCF_004355925.1 Anarrhichthys ocellatus | reverse complement strand
ATATATATATACATATATATATATATATATATATATATATATATATACACACACATACACATACACACACACACACACACGTGTGTGTGATCTCAAATGGCAACTGACAGCCTCACTACACATGACAAAGCATTATTTGGGCAGCAGTGTTGATTTAAAAAGTGTGAGACTCCTTCCCCATCAATATTTATATTCTTAGTAGCAGTATACTGTGTTAAGTATTTAGTAATAATGTTGACACGACTGAATATGTAGAATTTAGCCAATGCTGATGAGGCGTTCAGGCAGACATGGCTGCTGTGTAACCTGCTGCAGCACAGCGACACAGACAAGTGGTTGTATCGTCAACACTCGGGTGGAGTAGACGCCTTGATTAGTCAAGAGCTGAGGCAACTTCAGATTACAGCAACACTCCACTCAGCTCTTCTCCCCGGGCAACATGAGAACTTTACAAGAGCCTAAAGTTTTCAGCCTGTAAAGTGTGTACACACAACTCTGGACTTCTCGCTCTCATGTCTAGACACATTGCTTTTATGCACTTTTGCTGGATTAACACGCTAAAAGGAGACATGGACAAGTGGTCCGACTGAGGATCTTTGCACTCCTCATGAGACGTTTTGATTTTAGGGATTAAAAATGTACCAAACCCATGTACTGCTGATCCCAGACTGTGATGAAGACCGGGTGGGTGGAGTCAGATTATAAAATGAGTCAATAAAAGCACACGTAACAAAAGTAGCATCCTGGGAACAAACAATCATCTACGACTAAGATCTCAAATAGTCAACAAATGTGAAAATGCCTGCCCGGCCCTCTCATTGAGAACTCATCTGCACCAACAGAGCACCATCAACACACATCACCTTCATTAATCAGAACACACTTCATGTTCCACCTGCTCGCCCCCGGCCTTATTCCCTCACAAATAAACTCCCTGTCTTGTCCTCTGACAAGAAAATGGCAACTTCCACCTTCCTTTCAGTGCACCGCGTCCTTTATGTTATTTCCTCCTCGGATCACACTCAACTGTCAACAAGCATGAGGAATACCCACAGTGGATTATCTTAACCTTGGTCCTCATACGCAAACGCCATTTGGCGATCATCCGTCAATTCCTCATCACAGCGAGTTAATCATCAGTGTCATTCATCACGCTGCCCCCCCCTCCCCTCCCCTATAGGATGTCAAATAATCAGGAAGACACGTCTCGGTTACTTTGTTCTCCATCATTCATGTGTGTGCCAACAACTATGTGTTAAAAACACAGTTGGCAGTGACCCTGTTGCCGTGACCCACGGGTGGCAATCATGTGCCATGAAGGTCAGCCAACCTGGAGGTGGAGGAGAAACATGCAGGTGCTGTGTATATACTCTCATGGCAACAGAGGGTTGTTTGTATCAACAGAACTCAACTTGCTTCCTGTGCAGCGACACATAAAGCCCGGTCACCAACAATCAGATGATGTTGTTTATTACTAATTCACACCCAGTGTAAAGCTGTGCAAAGTTTACACAAATCAGACTGCCAGATAATGTAAAAAAAGAAGAAGCAAAAAACAGTACGTCTGCTACTTAACTGTTTTGTTTTCAAGATCTGTAAGGTTCAAGTAAAAAAAAGCATCTTGAGGAAGTAAAAAAGTACTGAGGTAACTGATTGTAAAATACCAACCACAGTGTTGTACCATACTGTGATGGGCAGGGTCAGCCAAAACAAGCAGCTGATTAGTGCCAAAGTCAAATCACACATTGCAATATAAATCATAAAGCTCTCTCTGTTTGGAAGACAAGGAGATAAGTAAAGTAGTGTCTTCAGACACATTTCAGTTTTGCGTTCACGTGGGCAACCCATCCTGGGAGTGCGCGCGCGCGCACACACACACACACACACACACACACACCTCGTCCTTACCTGAACCATTGTCATGAGATGGCAGGGGTTCAGCAGATATATCACAGTCTTGGTCGCGAATTTGAAGCCAACCTCCACTCCGAAAGTCATGCAAAGGGCCACCAGCAACAGGTTCTTGCCCAGACTGTCCTCCTTCAACCGCGCGCAGTCCTTCCCCACCACTTTGAGCTCTTTGGAGAGGTTGATCTTCTTGAGCGCCACGCATACCTCCACCAGGGAGACGAGGACGATGACCAGACTCTCGCTGACTCGCTGTTGGGGCGCGAGGAAGGCGGCGCACGCGGGGCCCCCGTTGCCCTCGAACTTCGGGTCCACCCCGCCGTAGATCCAGTCCAGCAGGCTGTATACGTTATATCTGGACATATTCCTCTTCTCGTGTTGGAAAAGAGACGAACGAGATGGAATAAAAGACGTCGCACCAACTTCTTGGCGAAACATGAACTGCAAGATTTCCCTTTCGTAGCTCGTCTCGCGGTTGAGAGGCAGACATGTATCCACACCGCCTCGGCGTGTTTGTAAGCTAGCTAATTCGCCAAAACTACCGTATCGACGGGCAGATGAGGAACTTCGGCTAGTAGCGGGAGGCAGGGCTGTAGTCAACACTACCCGGTAGCTGCGGCTGGTGGTGGTACCGGCACAGTCTTCTTTCGCGCCCCTCACACAGTTGCTAGCTTAACGTTGACAGTCAGATTGGCACCGGCATCATGCGGAACAAGCAGTCATGCCGGCTACGTGCTCTTAGTCATGCCAAGCGGGACAGCGGCTTGCTGGAGGTTGAGTTAGCGTGTGTTAGCAACAGCGCGGACACCGGATAGGCGCTAGCTTAAATACCAATCCTACCTTGCTGAACTGGAACTGAAGTTTTTAAATACCCCGAGTTTAGCCTCTCAGGCTTAACTCAAATCTCATTGCACAGTGCTTCATCCAGAGACCAAAATAGGAGGCCAGTTTTCTTGCTTGCTGATTGCCATCGCTACTTATTCGCTGAATGCATACTGTTACAATCACGTGCACACATTACAATTGAGACATTGATGTTAACTGTACAATTAAGCAATTTAATTGAATAAAACATTTGTAAAGTTGAGTATATTAACACCAGTGATATTCGCAGCTGTATATTTCAATGCACATTTATGATAGTAAACTTTTTTTTTTAACTTCAGATATCCCAACCGACAGCCAGGGTACTCTGCCTGAGAGCCAAATCTGAGGGCATTAATAACATCATAGAGCCACAGAGGACTCCCAACACACGTGATACTTGAGATGGTGTGTTCATGAAATATCCGGAAACTTCTTCAATTCTTGAGAAGTAAATTGCCGTTAGATGCAGATGTGGTAACGTTTCTATTCTAAACCTCCATTGCTTCATCAGCATAACGGCTCCTCAGCCGACTGCGTATTACTTTATGTTTCAACCACGTTTGGGTAATGAGAAACTGTATAATATTCATTATTGTGTTAATGGGCTTTCTTCTCCACGGGGAAACATCTATGATAAACACAGTAATTCAATTCCATGTTATGCATGAAAAACCTATCATCACTCCTACCTGCATTTATAAAGTTAACTAACGTGAGCCAATTACACTTATTTCAGAGCAGTATTTAATGACCAGATGTTGCCACTACATAGTGAAGACACAATCAAACCTCCACGCATTCACACATGACATGACACATAGTCTGCAGTAACAGTAACAGCAGTGTGTGTTATCCCATTCCCTCTAAGGTATAGCTCCTGTTAGTCAATGTTTCGAAGATTCATGGAGGTCAGACTTTGATAGTGACCTCTAATTCTTTTGGAGCTGGTCCTTTTCCTTATGGTAAGTATACGGTAACGGAATTACACAGTAAAGTTACTCTCAGTCTTTAAGATAGTTTTAAATAGCTCCACCACTGATAAAATGTGTCCGTCTTCATCGGTTTGTTTTAACTCTGGCCAGTTTATCTTGAAAACAAATGAAAGGAGTGGCATGACATTTTCTCTGCAATATGACATTTATTCTCCCAAGAGCAGGGAAACCTTTACATTTTACCTCCCTTTTTGCCTTTCTCCAAGTACTGCAACTTTTAAATATACGTATCCACTGAAACATTAGCCATAAACACTTTTCCCCCCCCCCGTACAAATTCATTGATCCAAATGAAGAAGAAAAAAAGATCGATTTTCGTGAGCTTTAAGTCACAAGCAGGACAAACTTGTTTGGTTATGTAGTGTAGTTCAACAGTTAATGATTAGCCCTGATTTTGTCAGACAAAAAAATCCATACCCGCTGTCACTTCTCACCAAATGAGGAGTGCTCCTTAATATGCAGTAGGTGGTAAAATGACTGGTAACTGTGAATCATCTTGGGGGAAAGCAACCTTTCATTCATTCATTGACGTGTCACGCTGTGCTTCAGTCTTTTCAACTGTCCTTACAAATACACTACACCAAATCACACCTGAGTGTTATCACACCATTTGTATCCTCATAACTAGGGACAAACATGATCAAGGGCCACATCAATAGGAAGGCTGTCTGATTTAGATTACAACGGGATCCATATATTTCCTTTAAAACCACTTCCTTAAGGAACAACGAAGTCTGATTGAAGTGAATTTCAAAATACATACTTGCCAACATGAAAGTGCGCAAAGAACTAATTTCCAAGTTGGTTTCCTCCGTGCTCATTTGGCATTGTGTTTCCATCATGGTAGGTGGTAGTGACGTACTTTCCACACTAATTGGTTTGGGATTTGCTTCAATATGGAGAATATCTTTCACAAACAAGCCAGGGGAGATAGAGTGGAATGAATGAGGGTGCGGGGAATGAACTGAGAAAAGAGGAGAAGCGAAACATCTTTGAAAGGCATCTAATGTCTCCCACAGTGCCTGCTTTGGTTGGCCGATGCTCATTTTTTTTAAATAAACACACGCTGACATAGTTCCATTAGTGTAAGGCTGTGTGTGTGTGTGTGTGTGTGTGTGTGTGTGTGTAGCACTCAGAGTAGCGCAGGGCTTGTTTGAAAGCAGGTCCAGCAAATGACTCCATGTTGTAATTGTGGCCAAAAGTGCTTTACTATGCACAGTAAGGGAATACATGACATTGCGGTTTGGTTGTACCGATGTTGTAGTGGCTGAAACTGAGCCTGAATGTGAAATGAGTTCCCGGTCTTGAATATTATTGTATAAATAAGACGAGTTTTATATCAAAAGGATATTTCTAAAGGACATGATTTACTGATAAATGCACAAAGAGGACTCACAAAGAGGAAAACAGGTGAGTTAGATATGGGTCAATCCTCTTATGCAGCAACATTTCTATCCCCATGAATAAATCATCAAATCCATCCATCCCATCAAATATTTCTAACAAATAGCTTAAATTATAGATTGAGGTCTTCTTTATCACATACACAGAATAATGCACATTAAAAAAAATCTTTGTTTTCTACTTTACTTGACCTTTTTGTTTGTGCTAGTATAGACTGATATAAACCAGTCCACCCATAAGGATTAATATCAATGGAGCGCCTAAAATTGGCTAATATGTTTTCCTAACAGGTAAACATGTCACTATTCTTTTATAATGCATAAAAACATACATATGTAAAAAAAAAAACAAAAAAAAAAAAAACATGCACGAGAGAGAATGCAATTACAGTAACATGAAAACAATCCAGCAGGCTTCAATACAAACAGTGATATGTATGTGAGGGGAAAGATCCCATTAGTCTATGACACATTGGAATTCAAGGTTCATGTGACTCATGTTGCCATTGGTTTCTATGGACAAGTGTCTCCATAGATCAAGGTGAACGATAAAGTTACGTTTCTTAAGGCACGTATTTGTAGAAAGGAGATATTAGAAGGTGTGAGAAAGGAACCTGAAGACTCCACACAGGGTGATTCAGGCCTCCATTCAGGAGCTTGAGGGCCTGCCGTCATCTGATAAGGAAAGTGTCTCATCAGCAGACTTTTTACTATGACTTTCATGCCCAAAAATATAAAATGGACTCCATTTCAACATTCCTAAAAGGGTAATACACTGTGTTTGCTTAGTCCCATAAGGGAACATACTGAGTCAGTTTATAATCCAATGGGGGGCTGTAAAGTCCAGGCCTCGCTTCAGCTAGTGGAGAGGAGCAGAGAGAAGGCCGAAGATCAACCGGCTTCCCAGCACTTGATCCTGAGGGATAAAGAGAAAGTCGATCTCCCGGCTCGAGGTGCTGAATTCCTCGAGAAATAAACTGTCAGATCGGAGCAATTTAGCGAAATCAAGACCCTTTAGGTCTCGTGGAAAAAGTCCAATTAGTCGGAAATTGAGGAGACTGGGGAAGAGCATCTGAACAGGGAGGAAAAACAGCAGCACGGCCTCAGTTACACAATATGCTTTTCAGACTTCTTAATATACTGTGTTTGCTCATTTAGGTTCAAGGCTGCTCGGTTTGTCGGGAAACAGAGAAGGCAGAAGGTCACTGTGGAGAAATAAGAATGCAGTATTTCTTAACAACAGCTCTTCCCACCTACAAGCTGTCATCTTCAGCATTTGCCTGTTTTCTCCAGTGAGGGATATGTCTTCCTGTTAGTGCAAGTGTAACCCATGTGTCAGAAACATTTGATGGGATTTGTTTGATTTTGCTGAAGCAGGCACCTGCAGTACAGCTTTAAGTTCTACATTTCTAGATTCTGGTACTTTGGTGCTTTTGTAAGATTCATTTGCTTGATTTTGCATCGTTAACCAAGACAAGTTGGCCTTGGAAAAAAAGAGTCTGTTTCTGAGCTGCATGTCGGTTTTTAAGCTCCGAGTAAACCCAAAAGCATTAGGATTCAAAGCTGGTTTGACTTTCCGGCTCTCCATACTGCACAAATGATGAGCCAAGTGTTGTTACTACTGAATCAACCCCTCGTTCAAAGATGAAATGGATTATGTCGGAAGCAAAAGTGCACAAAGAGATGCACGAAATCCTGTATATCACAGTTGCCAGTGCTGCCTGTAATGTCTGTACTTTGCTGTTCTGTACACTGTAAGCTAATGCCCCGGATGAAACAGAACACCAAATAAACAATCTTTACAAAATTTATTTTAATTTAGAGTTTGAATCATACAGAAATGCAGTTTCAACCTCTTTCAAAAGCACAATGCTTTTTATGCTGTCTTGTTAGTGTCACCAGGGGGCGATATTACCATTTTCCCTTCCGAGGTGGATTTCAGCAGTTACCACTTGAGGCTTTTTGGAGGATATTTGGAAAAAGCAGCAATACTTCTGAACCTTTTAAAATACAGTCCAATTACAGACCTGATTCAGTTTTAGCTCTTCAGCGGCTTAATGAGCACTCATATTAATTATTACAAACAGCATTTTATTGTACGAGAATCATTTTCGCAGTTGCAAATACTAAAGTGTTCAAAGCCAAATCAACACTGGGCAGCTGCCGGACCACATTTAGAAGTCCCGTTATACATGAATTAATGCAAGTCATTATAGTTCAACACGATTGTTCCTGCTGATTTAGTTTGTTTCGTCTCCTTTTACATTATGCTGCTTATTGCCTTGCCTTGTCTGAGGTGTTTATTAAATATTGATTAAATCATTTTACTGCTTCAGAAGAAGCTGTCTGGGCTTCAAATAAAACAAACAAACAAACAAACAAATAAATAAACAACAAGCAATCAGATTTGTATTTGTGTATATTCACATTCAGCATTCACATATCACATATTTAAATAAAAATGTCCTAAGTGCATAACATTAACAATAAATAACAGGCAGCAGACTCTATTTTGCAAACACTGACGAAAAACAAAACAAACTACAACGGACAAACAGAGGCGTTTAAAAAAAAAAAGAGGCAGATGTGGACAGCTGGGCCCGGGGAGATGGCATCTGAATGGACAACAAATAAAGTATTTTGTGGGTCTAGAAGGTTTAGGTTTGTCAGAATGGTGCGAAAATCAATGGCCTCCTGAGGGGGCGGCTGTGCTCTGATAGGCCTCTTCACCACAGAGCAGGAATCAGTCAAGGATATTAATCTAAACATCAGTCATGCATGGGGAACACCCCACAAGGAGAATAAGCTTGCTCATCCATGCATCTCCTGGGGGAGGTATGGGGGGGCTTTGAGGGAGGGAGTTGAATGGGTAAGTATGTCAGGGTATCATCTCAGGAGATGTGATGGGGGCTGACTTTAGGCACACAGACAATAAAAACCCAAGCTGAAGAGGTTGGCACCATCAAAACCGGAATTCATGCGTAGCTGCACTGGACCACATTGGAATGCGTTCAATGCATTAAACAACAGAGTCAGGCGGATCTGAGAATGCCACAGTCCAAACCGGCAAAGACCAACACGAGTGTCCTGCGAGGGAAAAGAGGAAAGCTGTAGAGTTATATGTTAATGTGATTCATCTCAGGGCACTCTAATCCTCCAGCCGTTCCAATAAGCCACACAAGTAGCGGCCTCGAAATATTAAAATTCAAGACCAGTTCCTTTTCTTATTACCTACAATATGCTGTATTTGATTTTCTCTCGTCACCTTTTAAAAAAAAATAGTCTCCTCTGCCCCCACTGTTTCAACCGCTCGTACGGGATTATCTTCCCAAGGACAAGTACAGATGTGGAGTTGCTCCTCCATGAGGGCACCGCATACTGACTGCAGGGCATCTGAGAGTTCCACTCCACAGCTAGTCTGATGTACCACGACTGTCAACAGCTACAGAAACACTCCCGCATAGTCAATCTTAACTTGCTAATCGATGGCATAATCTAAGCTTCGAATCATGGGTGGAATATAAAATTAAACTGCTCCGGAGTTAAAGTTGGGCTGGAAAGAGGCTGATTTTGAATCGATTCCATATTCAGCTGTACTGATACGACTCGATCTGTCAAAACTCAGTGATACAAAAGCCAATAGATTTGCTGAGAAAATGTTAAATAACTGTCGAGGTTTCAGCAGAGACAAGTCATGTCTCCCAGCCTTGTTATGTCAGTCCTGTATTTCAGAAATGTAGAACTCACTGGTGACAGCTATCTGCAGCTGTGACAACAATCATGTGATGTTCCACTGACGTCCATGTGATGTGATGTGTGTATCCCAGTGTCTCCTCATTGAAGGCAAGTAAGTAAGTTAGTACCACCATTTCTCCATGAAAAGTTTTCATCGGGTTATAACATAATTCATTTCCAAACCCATTTGCTAGTCGTCCCAAAGCCGTCGGGGTCTTTGCTTGTCCCAGCAGCAGAGTGCAGCGTCATAACTGAAAGAGATGAATGGCCTCATCCTAATGTTTGGACCAGGCAGTCTGCTGCAGTCTGCTTGAGAAATCAATAAAGATTATGAGGCATTCTCTTCCCAGGCAGATAAAATGACAAACCATAAAACACACTCTTTTGTGCGAGAAAACAACCAGAGCAATACTTTCTTTTACAAAGATTATTTTGGAAGTTCTCCCTATGGCTAAGTGTACAGTGAAAGGAGACATGGTAATGACATGTGTAAAAAAAGAAATCCCAGATCAGATTCAAACCCTGGAAAACCTGACATGGTCATCACACATCTCCAATTCTTGTGAAAGAAGCTCAAAAAACGGCTGTATTTCTTAAGGAAACATAAGTATTTGGCACTGGTAAAAATTCCTGTGCCAAGTTCTTCTACCGAAGAGCAAGCATCTACCAAGCGCCACTGATATTGGTGACAAGAGGTGCCTGCGAAGAGCTCAAAGGGTGTTAAAAGACAATACCCAGCCCAAAGCAAATACATTGCTCTCAATGAAATGATTGCTGTGTTCAGTGGTCACGGGGCCTAACTCTTTGAGGTTTAATCCTTATAACTCTAAACCAACTTGTTGGAGCCTTTAAAGATGCAATCGGTAGATTTCGACTCTTTAGTAAGATCTAGCGGCAGCTGTAGGAAACTACATTAGCAAATGCGAATCCTCCACAGTTTACGATTCCTCCACAAGGTCGGCCTAAAAAAAACCCTCTTTTTCCTGTTTGTTTTGGTAAATTCTCTATTAGGACGTGACTTACAAGTTTTAAGGTAACCAAATGTATCAATTCAAATATTGGATTTTATTTCGCATTGTGCACCTCCTATGCCACTAGAAGACACTTCACACTAATAGTTTGTGCTAGTAGTCTATAAGGCACTTTGATTCATTTGATTAATATTAATTGTTTTCCAGAATAAATATCATTTATTTTTTGTAGATTGAGAGTACTCGAAAAATTACGAAATTAATGGAGACAATTCAAGCATTGTTTTCTACTAGAGTACAAAACAAGCAACCTAATTAACAACAAAGCAACAAAAGCTCCCGACAAGCACTTCAGGTAGAGTATCTGTCTGCAGAGCTCCAGTACCTGAACAAATCACTGAAAAGTAGCGTACACCTGGGGCCAGCGGGATCTCGTTCAGTGAAAACCGCCAAGCCGAGGTTCGGGGAAGATGTCGTCAAAGTAGAGGGGGCCCTAGAGGGGAAAAAATCAAAGTGAACAAATGCTGGTTAGTCCAGGATTACCTCACACATTAGTGGGATATGTGGACAGCACTTCCATGAAAGAGGACATTATAAATAACAATGGCTTTCACTTCTACTCTACAGACCTGATGATAATAACTGTATTATTACTGAACTGTAGTTAGTACATTTTACATGGTAAGTTAATTTGCAGGAGAATTTTCTGTTGAAAGTTTCCTCTCTGTTCATTTCTTTTAGAACCAATAATTACCTCATAATTACATGGTAAACAGTACGTCGTCTCTGATGTGTTAGTTATGTTTCATACAGACCATAATGTTATGGAAGCATTACAGGGTACGGTATAATCTAAAAAAGACATATTTTCAAGAAGAAAAAGGTTTCCTCACTTGTCCAAATGACAAGTGGCTGAAAGAATAATGTCGAGTCGTGCTGTGCGTTATGCTCACACTGGACCTATAGAGACTACATTGTTGAAAAGGATCCTGAACAAATGTGATTACATTTGTATTGTGCTGGAACATTTAGAAGAAAAAAAATCCACCTGAATGCTTGAAACCGAGCAGCGGAAAGAAGCAGGCTGTAGTGACAGTTGGAGTTGGCACGGAGGAGAAACCGCTCCAAAGGCTTCAAGATGGCGAGGCAGAGCAATCGCTCGCTACGATTAAATATAATGATGCGGTTGGCAGAGACATCAGTGGGAGGAAAGGTCAGGATTTTAGAAGTGGAAAGAAGTTGAAGGATGGATTGAAAAACGATTGACTCATCAAATGTCAGTCCACATGAATGCGACACCTTCGGTGTCTCTTATTTACACCTCCACATGCATTTCTAAACTATCTCAAAACAGCCTGACTACCTTGACAATTCATAAATTAAAATAATTCTCCTTTTACCTCCCAGAGGGATTAGTACTTTCATAAATTAGTCATTTAAAAAAAGTTTCCGTTTTATATATACAATATGAAGAAGCAGGACAAGTTAGCTACATTCAGAGGTTTTGGTCAGTGTCAATAAACTGTAATTTTTTTAATGAAACATAAAAAATGTTTGCGTGTTTATTTAGATCCTGTGGTAGTGATAGTTAAGCCCTATACACCTTTTGCAGTAACGCTACATTACACGGTTGGCTTAGTTTGGATGTATTTGAGTGTCTTTGTTAAAAATCATTCACAGTTTCGCCTTGATTGGACACCTTTTGTAGGATAATAGGAGCATTAAACATAAAACATTTCGAGACATCCTTTAATGGCTTGGACTAATATGCTTCTGGCCATATTTGAGGGCGGTTGGTGCAACGGTGTGCTGTTGAATGAGAGGTCATATTAGTCCAATTAAGATTTGCCTTTGTGGTAGACAAATTATGACCCTTTCTAAAAGTAAATGTAGCAATGCCACACCGTAAAAATACTCAATTTCAATTCAGGCACTTCCATTTTTAGTCAAGTAAAACCACACAACTGTGACCAGCTGCTCTCCAACAAGCATCGAGACTCTCAGATAAATGTAGTGGAGTAAAAAGGAAAATGTTTCCCACTGAAATATAATCCAAGTAAAGCATAAAGTAAAAATATGATGATGGTAGTATTGCATTAGTTATGGCTCACTGGGGCACTTAAGTAGAACAGATACATCTTTAATGTTAATAGCAGCAACACTGTTTTGTGCAGAAAAAAAGGCCTATTGTGACCCTTCATGCTAGTTCAGACCATAGACTGTATATACAAGACGGTTCAGACAACTCTCAGCTGCTACACGTGGCACACTGATAGTTGCTGCTACTTATATCAAACGCACCCTTAGAGCAACGGCGGTCCATTTAAGCTAAATACACAGTCTGTGCTTAATACTAACACACACTGTCTTTGACTAACATTGCTCTATTAGCGCTAATTAGCACATTCTGCTGTTAAGACTACAACCAATTGCGTCTTCAGGAGGAGTCTGTGGAGGAGTGTCCCTCATCTGTCACCTGTTGGCCTCAAACACAAACTTCAGTTTGGGACCACGCTTTCTTCAGTCTTCCTCAGTCTGTTTATGTGCTTGGCAAAAATGTCTGCTGAGGCTGCAGCCAGGTGTGTTTGGTTGTTTGCTCTTCCCATCACAGAGCTGCTTTTGGACGCTTTCTTGGCATCTGCTAACTTCTAATTGTTTTGCTATATAGTGCTGCTATCTGTGTGGAGTGTTTGCATTGCTTTTATGTTTTATTTTGTCGTTCTAACACGTTCTAGTAGTGGCTTTTCTAGTTTGGTGTTATGTGGCCGGTGCTTTGTAATGCTTTCATGCTGTTTGTATACTAAATATTGGGTTATGAGTTATGAGTTCTCAACGGCTGTTGGACCCCAACATGACTCAAATGTCAAAAATATTATGAGCTGAATTAGTTTACCAGAATAAATATTTTTTATTTATTCAAGCTTTTTGTTGTTTTGAGAGTCTCTAGTAGAGGATAGTATTGTGAGCCTTTTGGCTTTCAGGATGTAAATGTGACCGGTGTCTTGCGCACACAACATTCTCTCACAATATTGTCTTTACAGAAAACTCTTTGCATATCAACATTTTCTCCACCGACTTCATATTCAGCTCCACATTAGATAAATATTGCAGCTCAAAGTAATGGGTCACAATTAAGTGCTTATAGCTTCTTCTTCTTCTTCTTCTTCTTCTTCTTCTTCTTCTTCTTCTTCTTCTTCTTCTTCTAATGCCGCTGCTACACTCAGCTGCACTTATTGCCAACTTAAACTCATATCCACATAAGGTCATCTGCTGCTTAACAGCACTGCATCGCATTATAGATTGTCTGCTTCAAAGCCATGCATTTTTTTTGTGAGTTTAATATGCTTTAGTTCAAAAAGAATTTGCTGCACAGATGGCATCTTTGCCTGTTGCTGCATATCTAGCTGGATTACTGGGTAAAAAGTTTTCCATCTCGGTTTATTTCATAGTTCATTCTCTGCAGTGTTTGAAGGTGCTTTGTTGGGTGACGGCCAACATGGCGGTCGGTGTCCTCACTTAGTGGATTTGACACGCTCTGGCGTCAGGTTGGCTAATATGATCGTGGTGGGGTGGAGTTAATTCTTGTCACTCCGTCATTTCTGCCGTGTGACACCAAGTGCTGATCTTTGGTGCTTTCTCGGGTTAGGAAATGACGAGGCCGGGGCAAAACATCAACCTTGGGCGGTCTGCAATCACATAAATCTGTTCCATCGTGAGTCGGCCTGACTGAAATGTTAAGATTGTTCCTGCACCTTTTGAACTATGTGCCCCCCAGCCGTCTGCAGCGTAATGGTGTCGCCCACCCCCCTTCCCCCCCTGCAGACCTGCATGTCTGTGAGATTGAAGACTCCCACGAGTGGCTTTCAGTCGACCAGACAATTACTGTGGATATCTTTGGGCTGCAGTGTTCTCTGTAATGACTTTCATTAACTGAAACCTGTCGTGTACTTCACCAAAACACTCGGTCACACCAACAGACACGTGAAAGCTCTTCATCTTTATTCACTGTGAAGAACAGCACTTCCCGGACAAAAAAAAGGATGGAAACTGTTTTGTCGGCAGCGCCTCACATAAAACCTCAGTAATAAAAAGGTGGATACTTTTTTAGGATGGCGGTTAACAAAGGTGAACATTGGAATTGTAGTTTTATGTCTGAGGAGATTGGCCCTCATCGCCCTCACAAGTCAGTGGAGATCAGATAACGTCCTTCTCTTCCTGGTTTCCAATTCCTTTCCTTCACAGTGCTGACTTCACGTCACAGAGCGGAAGCACGCCCAGCTATTTGCATGTTTAGCGTCGCATGTTTATTGGCTTACCATTATAACTGAGGTGATCAGTTTGTTCATTTTGTACAAGTTATACACAAATGCACTCTACCTTTTCTCATGCCTGATATAACTCTTAACTTTGCATTTTTTTGTGGAAGTGAGAGCGGGCGTCCTTTTGTCGAGCACCATGTTTTCTCATTTATAATCATTATACCTATGCGTTTTTTGTGATTGCTTGTTTCGTCTGGTTCTTTCATTTTACGCAGACTATATTTTGCTACTACTTTCATTATTTTGTTTGTGACAACACGGCTAATATTATTATTTACTCCCAGTAATGTGTATGTTTCTGGTTGTGAATATGCTTAAATTACCAGCGGCACAATAATTCAAAGATTTGTCTTGAATATTTCTCTCTCTATCCTGCATGTTATGCAAATACAGCTATTATCCGAGTAAGAGTTTCGGCCTTCGCCTTCATTAGAAATGAACGTGTGCAGGTCTGAAGTATTATTGTGTTCAAATGCGTCTTACTCTTTCTGTGTTTCCAGATCAGCAGATAAGCACAACACAAAGCGCCGGTCACCGAGCTGGTATGAACAACAGCCACTCCATGTGTAATGGATCGTTTGATTTGTCATAGCAAGCAGACATAGAAGGTTAACCTTCTATGTCCACGTGGGGGGCTTCAGACAGCTCGTTTTCCCCCGGCGTGCTGAGAGAAGATGAGGTGCTTCAGCTTTAAACGTAATGGCGTTCCTGTGCGGTTAGTGGAAGGCACCTACAGGGCAGTGAGGACTGGACCGGAGCCAGACAGCAACAGTAACCTTCAGAGTCTGTAGACGGCTGCACAGCCTTTATTTATTGGAAATACTCAGTACACTGAGAACCCTCTGCTTTGTTCATCGCTCTGTAAAGACTTAAGTAGATTTAGTTTTTAGGACTATATTATATCTTTGTCTGTTGCATCGCAGTTTGTAAATCTCAGGTTTAGATGTTAATATTGTTGATATAATTGATGCATATAAAAACCGAAGCTTGTTGGGCATTTGTTTTTGGCTTTTTTCTCTTGGAGAAGGGCTTTGAGGATTTACAGTTTTTACTCTATAGTGCTAAATAATATATGAAGTCAAATGGGTGAATTGTTGCAGCACCGTCTGTCCAAAGTCCACCAGCGCAGCCTTAAAACATGTTCATTTATTACTCGGCATTCCAGCTTTTTATTGCGTTCCATCAGTTTTTATAGCAAATATCAATTTGCTAATAACTGACCATCAAAAATACATTTTGGGGCAAACATTTTAGCCCCCATTTCAGAAACCGATTTTGACAATAAATTATGGGCAGGAGTCATATTTTAGTAACCGTAACGCAGAGGCACAACGTTAGTCGTATGGTGAGCTTCTGAAAATGCGCACATCTGGAGCTATCCATTGTGCCTTGGCTGTTTTACCTGTTTTGTGTGTAATGTATAATAGTCCTTCTAGATATTATGAGTTGCATGTTGCTTAACTTCACAGAAATATCAAGAAACATTTTAATTGGCTGTGCTTTGATTTGAAAGTGCGCAACATGTTTTTCTTCCCTGCAGAATATCCTCACACTGCAAAATCACAGTGTAAACCCCACCAACAGAAACGACTCGCATGCACGAAGAAAGGCCTCACAACTCCAAGACAAAATACAACTTCCTTTTAATCCCCCCCCCCCCATTTCCATTTGCTACATGTCATACAGTAAGAACATGAACGAGAGAGGGCAACATACAGAGTCCAGTCACTGAGCATATAGAGAGCAACTTCCCGACAAAAACACAAAGTCCACTATGATCCCGGAGCTGTCTTTGCGGAGGAAGTCTCTGATCTCTCGATGGCGTAGGGACATGCAGTGAAATCGCTGGAGAGAGAACACAGTGTGTACAACTCTGCTTGCAGACAGCTGCTAATTCACAGTTAGGTTTTGAAAAGTGCACACAAGGTACGGATCTTGTAAGTAGCTCGATGACTATTATCTCTACTGTACCACAACACGTAGTGTTACGGAGCTCAACGTAGGATGTAAAAATAAATGACGTGACATATCAATATTCACAAGAACTGTTGGAATTGATTTCACAATATCGACAAATTCACAACTTATTAACACTATTCTGAGCAATTTGAATTGTTGCCATTTAGTTTATAATACGTTATTTAATCTATTTGTCTACGGCTTTCTACCCAATGGCGAGATTTGCATCAATGTAGAGGTTATGTCGTATAAAACGTAATATTTAATACTGCATTGAATAGATAGATTCATATAGTAATAGACTCTTAACATACTGTATCTTATAGGATGACATGTTTCTGCTGAAGTTCACTCTGGCCCTGTGAGGAAAGGATTTATCACACGAGTAACAAAATCACAACCGAACCTAAATGGCAACAATAAAGTCGAGCCCCGTCTATCAAAACCCCTCAGATACGATAGATAGTAAAAATAATTCCTGAAATACCACAAGCTCTTGACTTATAATGCTAGTTCTACATGCATACTCTTTGAAGTACTTGTTTTTATTAATGTCTTTCTTTAATGTTGATGATTCATCTCTTACTTTTGAACTCCATGTTGTGTTTTGCTATGGCCCTTCTTCAGTTATCAGTCTGAGCAGTTTGGATGACAGAGATTCTGCTGCAGAGGCTGTGGTTTTGTGGCTCTGAAAGTGTTTTTTTCCCCTTTTTTTGCTGTCCAAAGACACACACACACACACACACACACAATGTGCATTATGAAGGTAATCCCGCATATTGTGCAGTTGGACAAATCAAGACATTTGTCAAACTGGTTGTCTGAAGCAGAGGCTTCAGTATATAAAGTAGAATGATAAGATGAAGTATAGATTACATTCAAGGAAAACGACACACAGGAAATGGACCAAACTCTGAACAGATCTCCTGGTAAACCATTCGTGATCATTTCTCGGGTGTGCAGACAGAGCAGGATTTTGATCATTTTTATGTGGCACATTGCTATCCTGTCAAGAATATGAATATTATGTAGTTTCACAAAATCCTTTCACAATGTGGCTGTAATTCAATTTGACTCCTTTACACTGCTGAACGGTTCGAACACACATGAAATTGCCATGCGAGTGTATCTTTGGTTCCCACACTATACGACATAATGATCCCGTCATCTGGCTGCATGGTGATATTTAGGAATAAGAAGACCGTCACTCAGAGGATGGCTGTCTTTGAGGCTCACACAGGCAGAGGAAATACTCGCCGGCTGCTTCTTCTCAGAACTGCTTACAGTACCTTGATCACGTTACTCAGATAATCATATATAAACATAGCGCTCTGTTATCAGATCCGGAATTAGCAGCTGCCAGCCGGCTTTAAACACCCTCAGCAGATGCGTATCGGTTTGTTTGAGACAGGAATCCATTAGTTTGAGTCTCAAACAAAGACCTGCCACCTCACAGTAGTCATTAAAAGCAATCCCATGTCAGCTGCATGATGTCTGCTTGTTTAAGTATTAAAAAAAAAATGCTATTAAACAGGGACACGTTCACCTGGTTTGTCATTATGGATTTAATGGGATTTATTGGGACTATTAAAATGGTATGAGCGCCTCACAAATCTCATCAAGAGTTTATAGTGTTGTCATTTATCATGTCAGTCTAGTCATTGTTTGAGTTTGTGTATGTGTGTGTGTTGTTTAAATATGAAAACGGTTTACCAGGAGACATTCATGCTTTTCCATTTCTGTTGTCTGTAGAAGGTGAACAATACGTCCTCTACGCATGTGGGATGAAGACTTTTGACATGCGTTTTGATTAGAGGTAAGGGTTCAAAGATCCTCTACATTGTTTAATTAACTACAATGTCAAATGTGTAACATCACTGCAAGAGTGGAGATGATGAGACTGATGCCACCCTAACAACATGTAATCATTATGACTTGAAGAAGAGATAAATATCTGATCTATTATTCAGTTTTTGTAGATTATTTGCAAAACAAAAACGGAATCATTATCCTTCATTTTGTTACGTCTAAGCTCAACCTGCAGTTATTACTTTGAAATGTGGCCGTAATGCGTTTTTTTCCAAGGTGGGAACTCAATGAAGAATTGCGTGTGGTCATGCATCTCCACACTCGTCCGATCGCTGACTTCCCTTTTCCTCATTTTGTCTTTCGATGATCGTAACTGAGATGGGTTGAACTGACAAAACCTCTGTGCTACCAAATGAGGGTAAAAACACTTTCAGAACACTGTGCCAGCTGTAGATTATTAGCATCGCATCAATATGCACAAATAATTGGAGTTTTAAGTGTTTATGCAGATGTTGCTGAGGTTACGAGTATGTAAATGAGTAACTGGGATGAATCACAGAAACACTGATACTAAGCCCTATTTCAGTGTGACAAACACCATTATTGGAGGTTGCAGACATACACGTGTACAGATTGTCATGCATTAACCTATGACTGATACATTGTACATGGTTTGTGTTATTAACACACCTTTTTAAAAAGACGCCACAACACAGTTCACTCATTCTCCTCTGCTTTGCTGTACCGCTGAAGGTACAGTTTGAATCCACTGGATGTAGCTAGTGGTCATCGAAGGGTCTTTAATTAAGACGATGCAAAAGTGCATCCGGCAAAAAAAAAAAAAAAAAAAAAAGCAACAGAAATTGCTTTAGAATCATAAAACATCTGTGTAAACACGTACCACGTTCAACACAAAACAAAAATACAGATGTCACTGAACAAAGAAAACCGAAGTTGGAGACAGTAGCCACCAGCTGGAGACGCATTTGATTTACAATTTAGAAAAACTAAGAAATCAATTTGATGAGTAGCTCTTCAGTGTGGTCACAACAATTACACTTAGTTTATTATTTTTACTTTATTATTTTGTTTCACAGCATTTTCGCAGTATAATAGTCTCCAGGGATGATAGTGTCTCCGAAATGTTGATTAGAAATACTGCATGACTGACATATTGGCCTTGGTTGTCTACTTCAAAACACTAAAAACAGTACAGCATATGTAGACAATCAAATTCACACCAATATACTTTACACGAGCGAGTATAAAAGGGAAAAAGTACAACATGAATCAAAATCTTGCTTTATGACGAGGCAGAAAAAATCAAAATGGAGCAAAAAACACTGATGCAGAGAAAAACCAAGAAATAAAGGCACCCGGGTGCCTGCCCACAATAGACTTAAAGAAGAGAGGGTGTCTGGTATGATTTAATGTATAAAACGGCTAATGTTATTTGCATCTCCATGGAAAAACATATAATAAACTATTCAGAATTCGACTTCAGTCTGAGGTAATGGTGGTAGTTTGTTATGACTGTTTGGCTCACGGAGACGCCGCACCACAAGCCAAAACATAAATGCACATGATAATTGTTCTGGACAACGCTGGATCCTTTTAATCTCTTTGCTTCATCTTTTCACAGGCAGAGGTCTGTTAACCTTCCACACTAATGGGCAATTTAACACTCGGCGCACATGGGCCGTGGGTGGGTGGGTAAGTGGGTGAGTGGGGAGCAGCCACATACTGTAGTGCACGGAGCCTGTGGACACCAGTATATGTTTGCATGTAATATACACACAGACCACTGTGCACATGTGAGTGTGTCAAAGCCTTTTTTATTTCTTTTTTTTATCATGTGTGTATTCACCAAGGCACATAGCTTCTCTGTCATTGAGCGTACTCGGCCAGTTAAAACAATAAGAGCCACTGGACTAGAAAATGTACAGGCGGCCCCACGGGACGCGGTAGCAGTTCCAGATGATACTGCATTGGCTGTGCTGAGATTCAGCGTTAGCTGAAGGCCAGACACTGACGATTATTAATGGCGTTCCTATGGAACTATACAGGCTGCCCCTCGGCTAATGGAGCACGGTAAAGCGACCGACCGAATGGCTCTTCTGGCGTTTTCTGATGCGTCGCTCTGTGTGTCTGCGTGCATGCATGTTGTTAACGTGATGGATGCGTCATAACCTTATCATTGGTAATGAGCTACAATGAAAACTTCAAATGCATGCTTGCTCTAACTTATTATAAGCAAAGCTGCAAACGTGTCAAAACATAGTGAAAACACAGTTTCACTACTCTACAGAACGGCAAGCAATCCAGATACAGCGAAGGGACACTTGGGTTACTCACAACAGGGAATGGGGCCAGAGCTAAGTGGCGAGGGGGGAAAAAGAAACTCTACACAAACACAGCCTAAGGTGGGAATGTGCTCCCTCCAAGGTCCACCACTTAATGTGAATCTACTGTATGTTAAAATGTGCCTTCCATCTATACAGACGTGCAACATATCAAACTCTTAAGAAAAAAAACATACACTTGAAACACGTCCGCGCACACACACACACACACACACACACACACACACACACACACACACACACACACAATAAGATGTAATGGACTTGACCTCCTGCAAACCTGTCTACCTCCGGATCAAGCCTAGCATTTGGTCAAATTCAGTTTAAGTTGTTTGCCTTCATGATAGCGGGCTTTCTGTTGACATACGTGGCCCAGTAGCCTAAGTTGAAGATGAAGAACAGAACTGGGAAAATGATGCGCGAGATCTTGTCCACTTTGCTGACACGGTTGTAGGACTTCTTGGCCTCCGTGTAGGGGTCATCCATTCTATGGAGGTATTGGTGTTTGGCCGCCGCTCCAGCGGCACTCTTGGAAATGGTCGTTAAACCTTGGTCTTTAGCCACGTCGATGGCGTAGGTGGTTCCAACAATGTTGAAGGTGTTGTTTGCCTTTTTGGACAAAGTCGCAGATTCTCTTCTCTGAAAAGGAAGAAGGCAGTAAAGGTAAAGGTTGTCAGGGGCGAAGCACCAGACTGAACAATACTTCCATTTGAACTCATAAAGAGGAAATAGAAGCAACACCACGAGACACGACACACACAAGAACAAAACAAAAGCCTAACCATATCGTTAATCCTGGCCATGTTAGCCTGAAACGGTTCCTGAAAAGAAAAGTAGAAAAGAAAAAAAGTTTACCAATTATATTAAAATTACCCAACTTACATACTCTATTCATCAGTATCTAGCTGGAAGTACTTTTGAACATGTTACACTATTAATATAGTGAATTCAAATCTGCATCATACAAATCTGGATTGCAGAAAAAAAGGTTCTGATAAAAATTCCAGACCATGTTAAGAGTGTGGAAATGATATTAATAATTGAGTTCTGCAGGAATGAGTCTCAAAACCAAGAAATGAGTCAGCATTTTTGCACCTCCAGTTCCCTCGTTTCAAAGTCACTGGGTTTTTTGAACGGGCTTTTGGTTAGATGACTGAAATAAGGTCTGTGGTCAAGAGATTTTATTAAAGTTTTGTTATACGTCAGGAAATACCAATGTAATGAATTTTGAAGCTTTTATTGCATCCTAAAAAATGGTCGCTAACAAGTGGCTGAGTGAGACTACAAAACGCGTCATCACGTCAACATGTCCGTCTTTAGCTTAGCGGTGGTGACCGCATTCACGCTTCAAAAATCATCAAAGTGGTGTTCATTTGTGAAGATTATCTTGCTTAGCAAAATGTGCAATTATCATAAATGTGTGTTTGCCACAGAGCTTATTCTTTGCCATAATCCAAAATCCAATTGGAAAAATCCCATTTTGTCAAGGGGGATCCAGTGCGACGCTAACTTCCGGGTTGGTCATCCCTGCAGCACTCTATATTTTGCATCACTGCAGAACTAGGCTGGACTGGCATCTAATACTGCTAACAGTAGCAATAGCAGGATTGGAAACAAAGCAAAATAACAGTGCCTGAAAACTTCTCTGACAAACTGCCTGAAGAGGCCTGGCTGCTCTCAGTCACACAAACGGCTTGCGATACAACAAACACGACAAAAGGCTGTGTGTGATAAAGCTGGCTGGAGAAACTGCTTTCTTCCTGCCGCTGCAGAGAAATCATTAGACCGTCTTTCATATTGAAATCGCACAGGGAGACGGAATTTGATTTGCTAAATTGGTACACTGAGATAGCTAAACTAGTGTCACCAGAGGATCCTGTCAGCCTAAAAGAGTACAGTGCAGTGCACACGGTGAATGTGAGGGAACAAGTAGGGCACTGAGATTGATCACCGGGCACAGTTTTAGTTTCCTGTGTGACATGCGGTGTGTGCGAGCCTGGACCTGGGCCATTTTCTTCACAACGTTCGTCCCCACTTTAAGCTCTGCAGTGCCACTAAAGCACCGTTTGTCACGTAACCGAGTGTTTCACTTTCAGTGCTCCCTGTTGTCACTTTAAGCCCAGCTTTAATTTTTGCTCTACTTTTTCGGCTTCATTTCATTTTCCTTTCCTTTGACTCCATCTCTTAAATTAGCATAACTAATGTCCCCCCCCCCCCCTTCACGCTGCATCTCTTTCCCCACACAGCTCATCGCCAAATGTTTTGTTTGGTCTTTATCCCCAATATTCAAACCTCCCCGCATAATGGAGGCAGAAAAATGGCTTTACACGACATGTGCTATAGTGTGTTTGTTGAGTGTCTCAACTCGACCACTTGGCCGCTATGATGCTATACAAGCAGTGGAATAATATTAGCAGTAAACATCAGGATAATGTTGAGCTTCAGACTGTCTGTCCGAGGTGACGGAGGCAGCAGGATTGAGGAGGACAAGCGTTCAGTGTAATCAACTTTTCTTCCTCAGGAGAGCAGGAGGAGGACGATCCTTCGAGCTCCTCTGCAAACACAATAAGTCTGGCAGAGAACCTAACAAAGTTCGCAGATGGTTGATTAAGCAGAGAAATGGTGAGACGCTGCCTGGAAGGGTTTATCTGAAGTCAATTAGTACAGAGAGAGAGACAGAGTGTCGCTCTAATGACCCCTGGGTAACCAGACGCTCTCCCAGGTCATAGATTCCTCCGCACTCAACACCACCGCGAGCCTCCTCTATCACAGCTGTGGCTTACATCAGCAGGAAAAGTGAATGGCTACTGTATCGTGTTCTATGACCTTAATCATAGCCCCCTAATCTCTCCGGTCCTTGGCAATAGGGACGCTCTTTGCACAGAAACCTGACAGACGAGCCGAGCAAAGTCATTTTCCGTTGCTATTTAGCCGAGCTGTCGTCTGCGGTAATTTATATGGTCTAATCATTTGGGAAGCCACATGTGGCATTGGGCTGTGTGGGTGTGCGTTATGAAACTAATGTGACGCAGCACATAATTTACCTCCGGCCAAAGATTCTTGCGCACTATTCAAAGTAATTTGGCTAGCCGCGGGCACAAATACACCCCCGAACACAATGCATCTATTGACCTTGTCTTTTGTTACTTCTGCAAATTGTTGCATCAGAATTTTTTCATGACTGTGGGTGTCCTGGGGGTAATTGTGCCTCACTGTGCCCTGCTGTTTGGAGCTCAGTGTGTGCACGTGTGCGTGTAACCGAGCCTTGTGACAGTCTGTCCCGGTCTAAGATTGGAGATGAGGTGTTGGCATGTTTGATAGCCTCCAGTATGTGAGCATGCGGGTGTATGAGGACGCAAACTGTGTTTTTAGGGAGCTGCAATGTCTCTGTTTGTGTTATTTCAGAGATTTTGTAAATCTGGTAGTTGCTTGAGCTTGATCTCATCACTGCAGGTTGTGTTACAAGTTACCTAATCTAGCGTTCATTCTTAGGATTGGTGATCAGATATGACCACCTCATATTGCTATATTACAAAGGTTATTTCTAGCAGTCAGAGAAAGCTTTGCCAAGGAGCAAATAATCAAGCATAACACCTCCAGCTCAAAGCGAAATGGTGTGGAAAACTTATCAAAAAAGGCAATAATAAGAGGCCTCCAGAAATGGCAGCTCAGTTTTTTTGTTTTTTGTTTTTTTTCACCTGAGCACACTGGATTTCCGTTCATAACTACATAAAAGTTTGGTTAAACTTAGCTGTAGCAACTTCCCTGTTGTTCAGAAAAAACGAGCGACAGCGTCACGCTGAAATGTGACTGCCCGGAACGATAATGACAGGCTGGGCCTCCAATTTTCTATCGACTATTATTGAAAAATCTGAGGTCGTTTGTGCCGCAGGTGTGAGCCGTAGTGTACGCGTCTAACGGTGATCTCTCCTCCGCTCCAGCAGCGACGCCCACCGCACAATGAGCCGGTGCTTCCTGCGTCTGCTGATGAAACCAGCAAATAATATCTAACACAGTAGAGTACAATCATGTGTCACGGCGCGCCGAGAATACGGAGGCTTTCAATCCCACTCAACTACCCACCGGCTAATTTCTGTAATAAGCACACCTTCAGCCGGTGGAGGGGAGCACTAATTGGGTAGCTGGCTTGTCAAACAGAACGATGGGCCACAAAAGAGAAAAGAAAATGGCATATAGAAACTCCATAACCAGCCATGTAAACAGTGCACATTGACTCTGAGGCTCACTATTTCAGTCCTCAAATAATAAGGAAGCCTGAGGGCGGTGAAGTCATCGTTTGGTTCCGTTAAGGTTGATGACTGGGGACGGTATTTGCAAAAGGACGTACTGAGCTAAAACTACTCTCCTGGAAAAAAAACCTCCAGCCTTATAGGTTCTCCTCCTATAGGTTCATTTTTTTTTATTGTAAATGTGTCATAAAGGGAAAAAGCATGTATAGTCTGATCCCTCTGCTTTCCAGTAGCTTGTTCTAGCAGGGAGTGTGATGGGAGTGCCACGTCTCCCTCTGTGACCCCATTCTTTTTTATCTATCATGACAACTGCATGCTCAGCACAGCCCCCGAGAACGCAGCCCAGGCTGTTGCCATTAAGACGAGGCATCAGAAGGAAAAAAAAGAGAAAGGAAAAAAAACCTCCTCTCTACTGCAATGTAACCCTGCAAATTATCCTCACCGACTGAAAAGTTCCATAGCAGCAATACGTATTTCTGCCAATCACTCAGAGGACCAAATGTCAAGCTATAAAAACCACTAGAGAGGCTGTACTGATTGTGTCAAACAGTTTGTACATTAGTAGCAGAAAATAGATTCGTGGCAATGTCTGCCGCAGTAGAAGAAATACGTTGTGTGTCTGTGGCTGTTAGAAGTATTCCAGCAGCTTTTACTGAGCCACTGTTTACCAGATAGGACATATTTCATAATGGTTTTAATTTGATTTTTACGTTATTCCCAAGCATAACACCAAACCCAGAAGGCCATCATTGTAATGTAGCTTTACTTCTTTTGTATATTGCCACTGTTCATATGGGCCGATCCATTTAGAGTATGAAATGCCTTAGGAATAAATCCATTATAATTAGTTTTTCCCTTTTAACAGTGTTATTGTGGTGCCATCGTGGCCTGGTTTCTCCTAAAAACTCGCAATAGAAAAAATGAATTTAATATAAAGCAAAGTAATGAAGTCGTACATTTTCTTGCTCTTCAGTTTCTAACATTATAGATATTGGTGTTTGCCAGCTCTCTTGCTGTTTAGTAATCAGTGTGACTTCGTAAACCTCATTTGTTCCACAAATTATACACAAGTTAAAAATGTTACGCAATTCTTAACACAATGGGAGGATTTTTCTAATGTAACTGACCTTTAAAAAAAATATTTTTGACGGGAGAAAAACATGTTTTATAGTCTACTTCTCAGCACTGTCAATCAAACCACAGGGCTGCCAATACCTGATTCTGTCAATCATGCGGTCCATACCAAAATAGGAAAATAATGTATTTGTTCCTTTTCATTACTGGAGCAAATGAGCCTCTTTGAAGCTTTAAGCAGTGGAGAATTTCATACATTCAGCACAGGACCAAGTGCTTCAATTTAGCTCGTTGCTTCTCAGTGAAACTATCTAATGCCTCTAATATATTTCATTTGATGTGGTCACTTACAAAACATCATAGAAATAATGTTCAAGCACTGAGGTTATCATGTTGCACTTAGAAGGTTTTTATTCATGCGACTTCGTCATAGCTCGAGAGAACAGCATCTTTTTTTGGACGCCTGCAAAACCCGCCCTCAAATTGAACAAAAAAATAACTCACCGTCACTCAACGTACTCATAAACGAGACACAAACAGCCCAGACTATTGACGAATTAAAAATGCACTAGCTGTGATTTATTAGATTTCATGAATAAAAGTGTCAGCCTCAGGTGATTCATTTTAGATGATGCACACTCACTTTTTAATCAGAGTGTCTGCAACGCTCCGACTAGAAGGGGGCCATGTTTTGTGGGGCAAAGGAGCTAACGCTGACTTTAGGATGAGACATATGCTGCCATCGTAAATCAGGGCCAGCGTCTTTGGGAGTTTACTTCTGTTTCTGCTCCCACAGTTCCGCCCCACTGTCCCTGTTCCATTTGGCTGTTAATGAATAAATAAAAGCTCTCTTTATAGAATACTCCGGGCTGCTTTAAGGAGGGAACTTTCTATCAATGTTTCCAAAGTGTAATTTGCTCACGTCGCTACTCGTCGAGTAAATGAGGACTTACTGAGCAAGTTGGAGCATTTCTAACAAGGTTAACCAATCAAAAGACGGAGAACAATTGCGATTATCTGCAGGAAAACGGCGAACGTAAACTCCTCTCTGGAAAAACGGTTGCGTTTTTGTTTTTCCGGATGACGCGTTTGTGATAATTAATGTTGTTTCAGCACGAAAGTGTGGCCGTGTCATATCTATTATTGAAAAAAAAAAAGGAAAAGAAAAGTATATATAAATAAGAATCACTCACCCTTATCTCCATGCCCTCTTTTTTCCCATCCCATGCCCAGCTGCGTTTGGTGAAGTAGTTGACTGTGGCAAACTCAATCAAGGCAGAGAAGACAAAGGCATAGCACACAGCCATGAACCAGTCCATTGCAGTGGCATAGGCCACCTTAGGGAGGGAGTTTCTAGCACTGATGCTCAGGGTGGTCATGGTTAGGACAGTGGTGACCCCTGAGGATAAAATGAAAACATCAGCAAATGGATCCTTTCTTTCCACAAACACTTAAAAGAAAAGTTCATTTTTTTTTGTTACAACCTGGGTCAAATCTTTCAGAGGGTTCTTTCTACCTTTTTTTCAGATATTTTGGAAACCAGGAAGTCCATTTAAGACAAACTTTGGACAGGGATGAATTGTCTATTTTATCCCAAAACAAGCAAAAGATATACATGAATTAACAGGTGGCCCATTGCATTCCAGAGCTTCCAACTTTACTTAATCTACTGTGTGAAATCAGAAAGTAGAGATAAACGCTGCCAACAAAATTCATACATTTTAAGTATGTTGGGTCAAAATAAAAGGAACTAGCTTCTGTTCTTTTTAGTTCAAATCAGTCTGATGCATGCGTTTTCTGACATCAATAGATGCCCTTTGAAAGCCACATGTCACTAATAACAAAAAAAGATGAATACACATCCATTTAAATCCATGTCAATATGACCCAAGTTGGAAAAATGCTAAATTTCCATTACCTTACACACAAACCGAGACAGACATGCTATTATCCACCTCAAGGGCACTGTGTGCAAAAGTTGGCTACGATGAACGACGCACGTGAAAGTGAAAACGGACTCCATCTGCACACAGTGTTTCACAGCCTGGCCTTTACATTCAGTGCTGCTGGGGATGAAATGTGGGTCGGACGACGGTCGCCCATCCAACCACATAAAAGCAATCACTTCATCTGTTCCAGCCTATCTCATCTGATGGAAAAATAGATGCACAGTAGGCTCTAAAAATGAATACTGTGTTGCAAGAACAGGGAGGTCAACCAATTTCAGTGAGTCATGGGTGAGAAATTAAAATTTGTGACAAAAAGATTGATGGGTAAGTACTACTCAGGACAGAGATTGATTTATTGTCTGCTACTGCATTTTGCATGTCTTTGAATTTTCCAACTTTTTTTGAGAAGCCTTTTACAAGGACAGCGTTAAAAAAAGGCTGCTGATAAAGTTGCTGTTGGATACGTTGATGATAAGATAAATGAGGGTAAAAGACATTGAATCTCTGAAACTTGATAACTGGATGATACAACACTCAACAGCAAAGAACAGATCCTTGTTTGAGCCGATCACTGTGTGAGCAAGAAAAACAGACGTGAACACCCACAGGGAGCCCTCACGGATAACGTCTCAATCATTCCACTGAGAAAATGACACTTCCAGCTTCTCTAAAACTCCTTGTGCGACCGGAGTTATTTTCAAGGTTCAAGGGAAAGCGTTTGTGGAGGCGTGTGTGTGGAGAACTGAAGGACCTGTGGTTACTCAGAAAAACACATGGGGATAGGTAGGCAGCTGTAATAGGCTTCTATTTCCTCGCTAACATGATGAAGATGGCTCCCTTGCTTTGCATCCTTATTCAACATCTGCATTGTACAGCGAGTGCTACTTCATGCTCACGTGTGCTTCACTTCCCAATCAAAATGCTGATTATTCAACAAGCACAGGTTAAGGGGGGGGGCACTTCCATAGAGAATGCAGCACAACAACAACAACAATTGAAAGAATAAAAGGCAAACTACATCTCATCTTTGACCATGGGGTGATCTAAGCAGACACAATGTTCTCATCATGAACAGGACAGATTGAATGTATTAATCACAGCACAAAGGGACGTGTCATATGCAGCTCACTACTTTTTAAATAATAACATATTAGCATATTATTTGCACAATTTAAGAGACTGGGAGGAACATTTGGTTCAATGATTCATTGTCCTCTTTATTGACACCGACGCTGTTTTCTAAATGGTGAGGATCTGAACCTGTGCCATTTCCTTGAAACCTTATTTTGTTCCACTACTGCAAACGTGTGATCCGACTCTTCCATGGTGGTCCATGGTAACTTTGGTGAGGTTACATCTGTCTGTGTTTTAAAAACTGATGTCTGGTTCTTTTTATATTACAAAGAGCTCAGTGAATAGTAAACGCTCTAGGCTGCCTTGGATATAGTTGACAAAGCTGCCAAACGTCCTCTTCAAGAGATGCAACACGCATCGTCTATCACCTGCCTCGCTTGATACGTTCCAACTTTACTTCGACTCATCTTTGATTAATTAGAGGCTGGAGGAAGTCAATACTGTGACAACAGATTTGGAAATAATCTAAAACTAAAAACCACTCCTTCACGTCCATGTGCACCTAAATGCGCCCAGCTATGTTTGTACACCGTAACCTAACCTGTCCAATCAATCATTAAGTGCATGTTTTAGTTGTATCATCAACACAAGATGGCACTCACCAAATACAGTGCGAGCAGGAACCGATTCTCTGTTTAGCCAGAAGGAGACCTGAGACAGTATGACAGTCATGATGCACGGGAGGTAGGTTTGAATCACAAAATAGCCAATTTTCCTTTTCAAATGGAAATATGTTGTCATCACTACATATTCTCCTGAGGGAGAGGAGAGAAACATAGAAAGAGATGGAGAGAGACACACAGGGTCATAATTATTAATACACACAAGCTGAAATATTCAAGGTACGATTTATTAAAGTTGGAACGTTTGCATCATCAAAGTAGCTCGTAGGACTGTCTTCAGCCTCGTAGAGGAGCCAGTAAACCGTAGAAATGATATAGAAAATGCTGCTTCAGAGGATTCCAAGAGCTTGTGATGTACACTTTGTATATAAAAGAAAAAAGTCACGTGACCGACCTCGCTTCAGTTTGAACTAGGATCCGAACAGACAAGCATAACGGGTGGAATTTGGAAAGGGTGGAAAAAGAAATGAAATGACAGACAACGTCGCTGATTTGAATGTTTTTGGTCCAGATTTGAAGGTCCACTTGTCCTTTCTGTGAAAGGAGTTAGAGGTTGTGGAAAAGCAGTACTTGCGCTGTTCGCATACTAGAAAACTGAGGACGATGGCATGTCAGGGAAAAGCTTGAGATGAGGGGCAAATGTTAATAGAAAAAAGGTACAAGTTGTCTGAAAAATAAGCTTGTATAAAATACTACTGCCCAAATGTGTTACACATATTCATTCACGTTGAGCAACAATCTCCCCCCCCCCTCACTCCAATTCTGTTTATGCAGCCTTTTTAAAGGAATACTCCACCAACAATCTGAGCTGTAAAGATGCCTCTGAATCCTTCATGGTGGTCTGCTGGAGCAGTGTACACTCTTCTTAGCTTTTCAATGGAGCACTGCTTTAAATACATATGCGAATTTTGCCACAGTTCCTCTTCGCCGTAGATGCGAAGATCATCGCCTGCGCCATTCTAACCCTTGATATTGAACATTTCCTACAGCTTTGGTTTTTGTCACTGACGGCAGCAAATGTTCCCCTAAGCACCAGCTCTCACTGCCATGTCTGTAATCTGTGTTGCAAAGATATGAGGAAAAAAAAAAAAACACATTGTTCCCTGCGGTGTCTTTTCTGAGCAGACTCTAACTCTCAGAGCCGAACTGGCTCAAATCCTCCCGTTCCCTTGGCTCGCTGTAGTCCATTAGGTTTAAAGTTTAAGGAAATTACTTTTTTTCCCACATCTACAAGCTGAAGCAGTTTATGAAAGCAATCATGTTGAGTCCACCTTGAATTTTTGTATTAGTAGCCGGACTAGTTGGTCCTCTGCAGTTTTCTTGACTTAAGGTTAAACTACAAAACAACACTATTAAAATGGGCTCAAAGAAAGTGCGGTTATCTCTACAACTTTCAACATCCTTTTTTGCTTCCCAAGGAGAACTGGCTGGGAGCCATCCAACAAAGCGGTTCCATGATGGTTTTAGACTCTAACCACAATGTCGCTGGGACTCAATAGCTCACCTCTTGCTGAGCAAACCGCTTCACTGCAGAGGTTAAATCTCTCAAAATGGAAAGCCAGTGTTGCTCAGTTGCAATCTGTCGGTAATTACCAACCGCCCCTCTGAAGCAACCTTTCTATAGCTTTGCAGTAATAAGTACTTTAGCACTCTATCAAGTCCTCGTGCACTGTTCCCTAAAGCTGGAGGTTGATGTTGAAAATGTTGTATTGTTGTTTGCCTGTTCAATCAAAATCTATCAAAAATAATGTGGCAATTTAACATTTCTTTCTGACATTAATATCTTATTAAAAGCATGGGCTGGCAGATTTTCCCTTTCACTTCTTTGCTTACTGAAGTTGACGTTGGGCCGTAGCCCAAAACGGAGTGGAAATAAGACTTTCACCTCTGGCACACCTCCTCACATTATCTTTGTGAATGTGCTGAATAGTTTCCCGAAAAGTCATTTTCTTGACGGACCCAAATAATGCAAGCTGAATCCAAAATGCCAGAAACTGGAGAAAAGTGCAGACTGTTACTTTATGAAAACAAACAAGAGTGCCAGTATATGTCAATAGAAATATATAGAGGGGAAGGCAATTTCATTTACTACATAAATAATGCAGAAAAAGCAATACAAGTTTATATTTTAAAGGAAGGGGTTTCATCACACGATGCACTCATTTTTGTCTCACTGCTTGCAGTTTCCTCCATCAAAATAAAAGTTGGTGTGTCAGACCGCCGTAAAATGTGGCTTGAGGATGGCATATAGTGTACCTGTGCTGGAACTGATGGTTTCTTTGCCAATAACATGTCCCAGTAAGTCATACTGGTTCAGCCTGGAGCCGTCCTCTGCGACAGTAACAGACCGTTCGTGTCCCTGGGTCCACAGGTAGATCACCTCGTTATTGGTGTAAGCGTCTGGGCAACAGAGAGAACAGTAATTGGCACAAAATAGCTGCAAAACTAATGACATTCCCATCAGCCCCAGCCGTATTTACTGCTACTAATTAGCAAATGGTAGCATGTTAACACGCTACACTAAGATGGTGAGCATGGTAAACACTACCTGCTAAATATCAGTAGTACAAGTACAGCCTCACAGAGTCAGCGGCATGGCCGTGGACTCTTGGGTAAGAATTGATTGAAGGATACTTTCACTTCTAGCCAGTGGTTGAGTATTTTTGCTATGTTGCTAAAATAACCACTTCTCATGAAAGTATCCCACAGTCTCATATTCCTAGTGGTGAGTGCAGTTTGAGTCCTCTGAAGTTTTTCCAGGAAAGGAAAGGCGCCTGTAGAGAACAGTCACCACGGTTTCTGTTTTTCCTCCCTTTCCCCCCTGCAGTGGTATTCTCTGTCCTATTAAAGTCTGTTTTGTTGTGACCAACTGGACTGACTTACAACTTCCGAATTTCAGAGGACAGGCGTGTGCATCCATCGGGAAATCCTCCAGGTGCATGGGGCACTCGGCATGAATGGTCAACCTGAGGGGGGGGAGAGACAATACTCCACCGGTCAGGCTGCAGCATGGTTACAAACACATCATGACGTATGTCACCAGAAACAAAACTGTGCATTTTCATAGACCAAAATTCTATAGTCAGACGTGATATGAACGTGAAATAACAATATACTAATAGTAATAACTGTATTTAATTTAATAACAAAACAAACTATCCAAGAGCAATTACACTCAAGATTACAAGGCAAGCAGTAAACATAGTACTCACAATCAGTGTTGTATATGAACTAATAGTGCAGTACTGAAGTGGCAAACTGTAGTGGTGAGATTAGTAACCACAACATGTAGATAATGTAATGTAGTCTGTATATATGATACCATCTAGTTCAACAGCCTACACCAGAATACTTTATATATGATTATGTAATGATAATTTGTGTTTGTGTGTATTAATACAGTAACACATTGACATATAGTATCATAATACAGTTTAATATTGTATGGGATATGAAATATAATATAAGATGGCGTGTAGTAATATAGTATATATAGTATAGTACATCAATATAGCATTGAATATGAATATAATATAGATAATGTATAATAAATATATACATTTGGTGTGTTGTAACAGTTGGAGGAGGAACAGACATCGCTCTCTCCTCCCTCCTGTAGACACCAGTGGTAATGAGAGCTCAGCTGACTGGCAACAAAGAAAAAGAAATCTCCAGAGAGCTCCAGAGTTTATTTCATTTTGTCCAATGGCCGAGCCACACAACGCACTCTGGGAGGTAAGTAGAGAAACGGTTCATATTATCTCACTCGTACATGTTTAATCAACATGGGGATTACATTTGCTGAGTTCAAACCAAACAGCAACCCACAGAGCCGTCCTGCAGTGGACTCGTGGCACTCATAAATGGACCACACACTGGGGTTTTATAACTTGATTACACCGTTTACAGTGCATGCATCAATTAAAAACTGGGTTATATGAGCAACCGGGATGAGCAAGTAAATGTAGTTTTTACATGTGTAATTATAATTTGTAAAACATGTAAGTCATAGTGAATGTAGCTGATCACTTCTACAGTTCCATGCTTGTATAAGTTATTGTATACTGTATGTGACTTGTAAACTTGTACACTCTATGAAGAACAGGATGAAAGAAGTAATGTATACTCACCATTGTAAACAGTGTATTGCCTCAAGTTTATTGCAGCCCAAATATTAAAGCTAGTAACTTCACAGACCACTTCTTCAGACAAACTTACTGTTTCCAATTAGCTCCTTGTGTTGCACACGCAACAACCCTGTGACCCTTTTTACACCCTCTTGGCTGCTCTGTGGTGCTACCTCATTACTGATAAGTGGCTCAGTAACTACCCAAATTGACACAATATAACATAAATCAAACTGGAGCAAACGCACCGCTGCATATCATACAGCACTTAAACCAGCAACTAAATGATGAAATTCCTCTCATTCCTCTCGGCTGTACTGATGTTTTTTATGTAAACCGAGACAAACTAAATAAAACAAATGAATAACAAAATGAAATTACTTTGATCAAATACAACAAAGCAGACTGTCTTTGTGCAATTATAAAACCTCCTATGAAGTATAAAGGGAACACGACCAGGTCTACAGCCATGCTAGCGGCTTGTGAGGCTTCATTTAGGCACGTCAGTGCTTTGAGTTAGATGCTCACAGCAGCGTGCTAACATGCTCATAATGGCCATGTTTACCAGGTATAATGTTATCCATCTTCACCATCTTAGTTTAGCATGTTAGCATGCTAACATTAGCTAATTAGCTCTAAACACACAGTACAACTGAGACTGATGGGAATTAAGTTTTATAGGCATTTGGTCATAAAAAAATTCCGACCAAATGGGGACGCTTGATGAAATGTAATGGGATCAGTAAATTACTACAATTATTCCTCAGGGGGACATGAATGGCATCCATCCAAGAGTTGTTTTGCTATTTCAGTCACGATTGCCATCACCAGAGCCGCGCAACTAACATGATTACAAAGCAAGATTGACGGTAGAATATGAAGTACAAACCGTGTATTTAGTTTTCTACAGAACGTATGTTCTAAATACAACAACTTTATATTAAGTCTCTGCTTTAAGGCAGAGTTGCAGCAACTGATTTACATTTATATTTGTTTCTGGTGGTTCATGATCTGTTTAGTCCAATTTGGGGATTTAACAATAGACAAATTCTGGCAAAAAAAAGCTTAAACCAAAAATATACACCACTGCCTTTTGATGAGTACATTTTACGCATTTCATAAATTGATATTCTCTATAAGGGGAACATAATTGCTTTAGTAACCAGTTTGAGGTGAAAGGAGAGTGAGTGATAAATGCTCTCACACAAAATCAAGACCGCAGCAGCACTGGCAGACAATACCAGCTCCTTCAATGCAAGAATAATGACGCAACCCTGTAGAGCAGAGGCCCTCACAGAATTTGTCAGTTCAGATACTGCAGACGTGCTGATTAAATGGATTTAAGCGGTTGTCTTGGGCGGAGTGTAAATCAACACAAGGAGCCATGCTGATGCGCTTCTGACTAAACTTCCTATAAAAATAGATGGATTTATATTCTAAAACCTAATGCCCGTGACGGGTGCTCAGGCACATTTGAGTTATCAGTCACTCCTTTGGAGTGTTACCCAGTAGTCAAATTTTGACTAAAACTCCTTCAAATAATCAGCCAATGCTCCATTATGATGGCAAGGTAGTCCATGAATTGAACACTTGCAAAATTCTTTCAAGTACTTATTAGAAAAAAAACATTTCATATTAGCCTCAGGATTTCTTATATTTTTCAAGGTGTCAGTTGAAATGGAAAAGGTACATTTTCTTTTATAATTTGTAGCTTTTAATACCCCAAATAAACCACAGGGTCTGAATAAATCCCACTGCAAATGCAACACAAAAGAGAGCCACTCCAGAACTGACGTTTTGAATGGGGGCTTGGAATTGAATAGAAATGTAGGTGCGATGGCTACTAAGCTGGGTCCAAAATATGTTGCTTTGGTCTCACAGTGGTTTATCACACTTCATCTCAACAAACATATACTTGGTTCTGTAAACACAACAGTCCTTGTAATGCTTGGCCTTGGCAGAACTGCCAACACATCATACATCTATTCTTTTGGGACTACACAATGATTTCTTTTCATTATTTAATTTTCACCCTTGAAAATCGATACTGACCTTGTGGCTGAGCATCAAAAAAGTATTTAAGTGAAAATGAGTGTTTCAAGATTCTGATGAGAAGGCTGATTGACAGAGTCGATGATTAGATGGCTTGATAACCAAGGAATTATTCATCCAGTCGTGAGTGTTACTGTCAGTGTCTTGGTAGCCGGCACTACTTACAGTGTGTTTTAGGCACGGCGTATGCACAATGGCACTCTTTGATCAAGTGATTATTCACTGAGTTGTCTGTATCGAAAAAAAACATATGTGGCCAAGACTGTCTGCAAGTCAGTTATCTGATACCGAGTCAGACGGAATGATCAGACATGATCCAGCTAGCTGCAGCAAACAGCTCCCTGGATTTCACATGTGGTTTTAAGTGAAATGTGTTAACATCTATTAGATGAATTGCCATTAAAGTTTGCTACAGGTATTCATGTCCCACTCTGGATAAACTCCATTAACCGATATCTGCATGTGAATGCAGAATCTGTAGGCGAAGGGACAAGATTCTGCAAGTGTTCTGGTTTGTGATTGTAGTTTTGGAGTCTGAGTAGTATTGACCAACCACGTTTCGGGTAAACAGTTCTTGGAACTCATCTTTGCTTTTTTTATTAACCTTGCCACTTGGCTACTTGTGAAATAATCCTGTCTCTCAGCTCAAACTCCATTCGGCTTAAGTTGCTAATTGGACTGTGAACGGTGACCTTTTGTCGTGAAGGAAGTCTTGGTCCAGATATCCGGATACCCCCCAGGCTACACCGGAACCCCACAAATACTGTCTGCTGTCCCCAGAGGATAAATTAGCTCTAAGGCGGACCAGTATTCTCCTCTAAATGACAAGCTGCTCCTCCAGTTTTACTCGGCTTTTTTCATTTGAATATTTCTTTAATCTGATAACATTAATTGGTTAATTAAAGCAGTTAAACGGTTCATTAATAAAATCCCCACCACCAGCAGGTAAACATGTTGATGTGTCCAATACTTTGGTTCATGACCACTAAACTGCAAAACTAATTTCATTCCCACTAGAGGTTGAAATTACAAATGACTTTGCTGATTTGAATCATTTAGCTTATTCGTTTTTCCATCCATCCATCCATTATCTGTTAGGGATGCACCAACCCGTCTTCTTCAGCCCTGATTGCAACACCTGGGCTTTGGGTATCAGCCAATACAGAGTACCGATACCAGTGCTTCGTCAATAAGCTGCTCAAAGCATTACTGCTGGCATGGCTGTAGACTCTTCGTCTCCTTAAAGTTAACTTGTCAAAAGTGGCTCACCTCATCGTGTAGAGAAGCGTGCCGTTGTCGACTAGCCGTAGCAGCTTGTTCGGAGTCGTCATGTTGTGGGCCACCGATTTCTTTCCGTTGTGGAAAAATGTATCAGGAGTCCAGATCTTACTGGCCAAGAGGTTGTTGAGGGGTAAAACCTGCATGGGCCCGTCAAACTTCAGCCTCTCGTCCCTCCAACTCTGACGGAAGAAGACATCGATGGTGTACTCCTGAGGGGAGGAGAGTGCAAAAGATCAGTTTGATTGAACAAATAACGCAAAATATGTTTTTGTGGAATCATCACGTCACAGCTGTATGTGAAAGTGCTTTAGTCAATCATTGTTGTTAATAAGACACGTGTGCGTGTCATGCTTTACCATCTGTAAACAACAAACGGCACAAACTGGCAAGCACATGTATCCTCTATCCAACAGGATACATGTGCACACACAGAAATACATGTTTCACCAGTTATTGTAGAATATATGGTGCGTGTTAACAATGCAGTGTTTACCTTTTCAGGACTGAGACACAAATTAGCCTCATCTAGAAAACCTTGTTATACATCTGTTTCATGTCTTATTAATATGCAACAAAGTCTTTCTGTGTTGTCACCAACACACGAGCAATAAGTGACTGCAGGAAGTAGCCCCTCGAAAGGAATTTATTTCACATCGTTCATTCAACGGGACTCAGTGTCCTAGCAACAGACTTCCCTCATCAGCTGCGTACAGCGGCTGTGCAGACTGAACGCAGCTGTCTTAACAGAGTGAGATGGAAATAAGCTGTATCTCACGCAACAGCACACATTGCTGGTGATCAATAAAGTCACGCCGTATGTGTTTCTCTCTCTTTTGCTCGCACGATGAAAAGGGGGCTTTGCTCGCGTATAGTGCACCGCTCACCAGTGAGCCGTCGCCGGCTTCTCCTCCCTGAAAGGAAAACTGATAAAGTCATTGCTCAGTGGCTTTAACAACAGGAAGCCATCATCCTCAGTGTGTAACAGCTTCCACTCAACCCATCAACAGGGCCCCTCTAAACAGTGCTGGGTGGACGTCTCCTAATTGATGTGATTGGCCTCCTGGCGGCCGGCATACAGCACCATAGAACAATTACGCTGCATCTGTCCACACGACAGTGCTCTTAATAAAGCCCCCAGAAAGCTTCACAGTCAGATAAAAGCAAGAGTGAGACAAACGCATGTTTCTCAACCACTATACCCCCCCCTTCTCCTCTCAGGTTGAGTTACGTCCCCCTCATTTGATTATTTTCTGTTCAGCAATGTCTAAGGTGTCTAGAATCTCCACACATCTAATAAAAAAACACTCATGGAAAGAGGTTTATAATATTATATTCAGGAAAAAGTAAAGACTTTAAATACATTTTACTCAAGTAATAATAATATATACTTGTGCTATATGATGATGCTCGATTACAAAATAATGTGCATTAACATGTCAAGTTATACAAACTAGTGGAATGACATCACACTTTACTAGAATTAACCAGAAAGGACAAAACTCAACTAAATTTAAATTAAACAAATATTACAACACTAAATAGATGAAAAGAGCTATGGACTCTGTGACGGGTGCAACACGCATTTTAGGCTACTTTGGGCTAGTTATGAATATTATATTCAATTTCTGCCAATAAATCCTCCTAAATCCGACACACTGTTCCTTTAAGTATGGGTGAAATGAATTATTTAACAGTAATCTATCTTCTTTCACACCAATTACTCCACATTGAGTTTTGGTCATGAATTAAATGCCCATTTCAGACAACAAAGGACTCTCCGGGTCACAAGAAAGACTGATGGAAACGCACATGGCACTAGGGCGCTCACTATATGGTGATTTATTGCTCTTTGTCCTGTGTGTCTTCGACCACAACTTTCTGGCAACTCTACAAGAAAGTTTGCTCTATCCTGGCACAGAAAGACCCTCTAACCATTT
Source organism: Anarrhichthys ocellatus (assembly GCF_004355925.1). Taxonomy (NCBI): domain Eukaryota; kingdom Metazoa; phylum Chordata; class Actinopteri; order Perciformes; family Anarhichadidae; genus Anarrhichthys; species Anarrhichthys ocellatus. Next base: position 4,499,187 of record NW_022280048.1, on the reverse strand, counting down.
AAATCTCCATTACCACAGTTAAACTCTTGTATGCACTTAACTATTCTGGCCTTTTTCTGTATGAGATCCAACAACAATGCCAAACCTCTTCCCAATCAGTGTAAAACATCCCGTGATGAATAAACAGACAGCAGTGGGCTTGGCTCGGCTGTGCGAAGCCATCATTTGTTTGTTTCCTTTGGACGGGAACCTCCTGTAAACACAGTGAATTCATTTGAAGATTGAAAGACAGGAATGAGGAAGAGCGTAGTCAATCTCCACACTCGGCCAAATGGCACAACCGGTTCAAATGCCAGCTGGTGTTCCTCCAGCGACTGAGTGATTGATTGATTTCTCCTTGACAGAGGAGACAGAGCGGAGCCTCTATCCAACAGTAGTTTTCAAATCTCTTTTTTTTTTTTATAGCAACAAAGATCATGAATGGATTTACTGTAGCGAGCAACTGTAGTCGAAATGGCATTTATGGCACCTGTTACAAATAGATTCATGAATATAGAAATCGCCCACATAAAATACAGATTCCTTTTTTTGCCTGTGTGTGTAAATATAAATATATACTGTATATCCTATATATTCTGGCATCCCGCCTGTACTAGGAAGCAAAGCGACTCAAAGGATATGTGGGAAGAGAAAGAACAACCGCCCCAGGATGGATTAGAAGTGGGACCTAAAGGTGGTACGTTTATTTTATTTATACTAACAATGGATCAAATGCCTTCCAGCATTTTGAAAAGGGTCACTTGTCGTGACAAACCCACAGAGAATTAACGCCGACTCTGCAGTTCATCACAGTTCTGCGGAGCGTTTCGGCGTCTTTCAGCTCATTGTTTTATGGATCTGGCCTAGAGTTTTGCCGTTTTGGTTTCTCTCTTATCAGCATCATTTCCAGACACAGCCGGCAGCTGTTTTCAGCTACGAAGCTCTGATTAACCCCGTGTACACGTCCTGCCCAGCAACAAATGGCAGACAGACAACCGTAGCAACTAGTTTAGCAACTAGAGAGCCAAATATTTTTACTTTTTGTGTTAAAAAGGGAAAGATTTGTCTGCCTCTTGCAGTGTCAATAAATGTAAATGAATCAGGAGAAACTATCCCCCTGTTTATTCGCATGATTCATAATGATGTAGAAATCACCGCCATTGTGCTATATGCCATAACTAAATGGGTCTCTGATGTTTTCAATTCAAGGTCAATTACTGAACACTCGGTAAATACTGCAGAATTGTCACAACGGTGCTGAAAAGAACGCGCAAGCGGATAAAAATAGGTATTAGGAAATGAGGGAAAGAACAAGCTTGTCACGCACACGCAAAACATGTCTCCTTTGCTCACATGAGAGCGTTAAGAGGAGCGGTGGAGAGAGTGAGAGAATGAGAGGAAATGAGGAAAATGATAGCAGTGGCTGATAAGGTGGCAGTTAAGGTAGGATGTACACTAGACTGGGCTAAATGAGTCTAGACGTTAAAAAAAACGACAGTGTCTGGTTCTCTGATGGCAGGAAGGTTGTGTCTAATATCTGATAGAATATTAATGCAGCCTTTTATCTTCAATTAATAGGTTCATTAAATTCCAAACATTTACATATTAGATCCCATTTCAAAAACGTCATTATGTCTTAGTTTTAATTTGGTTTTACTCAATAGATCTGAGCATATAGTCTGGTGCTTGTTTCGCTCACTTGATCTCTTGTGGTTTTACAGCGAATGTGCACGCTTTTTATTTTGCCTTTCATTGAATTATCTGGTTAATAGAACAACATATCCACCATTTTAAATGCTACATCTCTTTCCTTATCCGAATATATTACAAAAACACAATTAATGTCATATCCTGAAGACGGGGACCAGGACATGTTGCTGAGTCCCGGAAATTGAAATTTCCGATTATTTCTGCACCTATCGTCCGATGTTCCTACTCGATGTACATGTTTTGTTTGTCTGCATCAGCTGACTTGCTTTGACAAGTTTGACGTGGTGCCCCAATTCATTGTGCATAAATGTTGCATGTGATATATGTTACAATGGCTTGTTTCCGACAGTCAACAGCAGACCGGAGAGAGCACTCTGATTAGCTGGTGTGGTGATGATGCAGATGGCTTCCTGGAGGCAGTGTATCCATGCGGCGTGGCTCATCTCAACTTCTCAGTCAAAGACTTGATTAATGTCTCGTCTAATTACTGGTCCTTCTGGCTCTCGGCTTGTCAATTATTCTCTCTCGCTTCGCTTATTGTGTGCCGTTCACCTTTCCCCTGCTGGGAGTGTAACCTGTGTGAGACTTCTCAATGAGCTGTGAATCCCATACCAACTCTAATTATCTTCAGTGTTCATCAGCTTCTGCAGCTCTGAGGCATAAACATGCTTTAGCACTCTCATTGTGCCAAACTAACATTTCGGGCCTCGAATATAATCAGCCCGGAATCAGAAAGTGGTAAACACAAGAAGGATGTGATGCAGTGAAACAAAGCTGTTTCAAAACAGCAGCGTGATGTATTTTTTAAATCTGAGACACATTATTAAATGATGGTTATTTCCAGCTGCTCTCAGGGCTCCCATTTAACAAGGAAGTAAGACCGAAAAGAAACTTTGGTCAACATGTAGAACAATACGAAAACCCATCACCTCATAATCTTTGTAAATATAAGTGCAGTGTTTATTTTATTCACTGGCAACGTCCACGAAGTGCTACGCTCTTGTACCGCAGTGACGTCGTAGCTAGGTGATCGGGGTGGATAATGGGCTTACAAAGACTCCAGACTTTCTGTTTTACGCGCACAGCTACAGAGGTTGTGTGTTGGGCCGTGAGTACTGCCAAATTGTAAGTGAACTACACTCGATATTGTGCTTGAACCCATCATGTGTCACCGTGTTAGCTTTGGGGCTGATAATGTGGGCTTATCTTTTGACGCTGAAAAGTTTTATTGAAACGAGATCGCAGTGTCATGAAGTCAGATGAAACAATGATTAAAATAACTGAGAAGTAATAATTGATATGGTGAATAAAAATAATCGCAGATTATGTCTTGAGGAGAGAAACCTGTTTTTCCACTAGATTTTCTTGATCTACACGTGTCCCATCAGTCAAACGGCACGTTTCACCACACAAGGCTGCCGACGGTGAAGAATGTCCCATTCTACACCATTTTTTCTCCAACGTGGTTGTCGTCACCAATATGATTGCAATTGGGTAATCTTCTCGACGCTCAGAAACTAGGGCAAATACAATGGGTTGCTCTTAATCCAAAATAAATCACTTCCTGCCATTTGTTTGTAATATCATTGCAGGGTTATGAAGTCTTTCGTTTCTTGTGGCTCCCATTTTCACATTCAATTTAAGGTGGTTAACAAACCATGCTTGCTCTGCTTTCAAGTTGTTCTCGCCCTGAATCATATTGTGACGCTAGGTAACGAGACATGAATTATGAGTGAAAAAAAATGAAGCCCTATTTTTTGGCTGAAAGGTGTTTAGACATTTGCGTGAAAAGGGGCTTAATTGGGCTAGCAACTCTTTGAACAAGGTCAACATGATTGATGCAGAATACAGGAGTTCACTTACAAATGTTAGTAACACAAAGCTCCATCTGCTCTGTTCAAAAGACCTTGAACGGCCCAGGCGTTTTGAAGTTTGAGTTTCGAGAGATTGTGAAACCATAGTGCGATCTCGCCATCACTGACATCTTTGTCAAAGTACACTTCAGCTCAGTACCTGTGACAGCCTCAATCGCTTCCCATTTCATCAGAGCAGACCCGTCACATCCCGACATGAAACGGGTAAATGTGCCGTGACACTGCATGAATGAGATGAGACTCGTGCGGGGGAGGGACTGACAGAGAAGAAGACAGAAGAAAGATTAGCAAGAGTAAGTAAGAAAGGGGGGGGGGGCTTGAGCTAGAGAAACGCATCCACCTACTTACCAGAGATCAGCGTCAAGATTGTAACCCACATTCTGGGTCTTGGTGTGACACACTGCAGAAATCGGACGCGACTCTGAACAACGCTCCCTGTTATCGGCCTAATACTCGAGTTTCACTCCGATTATGCAGTTAGCGGAAGGCAGATGCTGCGTATTGGGGTCCAAGTGAAAAGCTGAACGAGTGGCCCGCAGGGTGAGCGAGAAGCAGACATTTCTGGGACACTTGATGTAACGGAGATGGGTAATTGGACGACTGGATGTTCACGACATAAAGTATGAGAGGCCTAGGGTATAGAGCGTGCTCTGTCTAGCAGCATCTTAGTTTTATAAGTTTCTCCAGGGGTTCACGCTTCACATTGTTGACATGCTAGCGGCGTGATCCCAGAGATGGCATTGACAGTCGGTCAGTCCATCACAGTGGTCCAGACTGAAAGATCAGCAATGGATGGATGGATTGCTATGGATTCTTGTGTAACATTGGTGATCCCCTGACTCCTCATTTAACACCACTGTAGCAGGTCAGAATTTTCACAAATCCAGTGAAATATCTGTACATCTACGAAATGTATTGCACAACATTTTGCACACGTTCATGGTCCCCAGTATGTATCATACTGATTGTGCTGATCCCTTGACTTTTCCTCGAGCGCCACCAGCTGGTTGACTTTTGTGGTTTTGAGTTCAGTCTCTCAACAGCTATTTTATGGATTGCCATTATTCTCCCCCACCCCCCCCAGGTGATCAGCAAAGACCTGTAATGCTAGCATGCTGACGTTAGGCAGAGCAGTACTTTGAGCTAAGTACCTAGCTTATCAATACTTATCAATAATCCATTCTATGAAGTGAACAAAGTACTCAAACATTATTCTAACAGATGTTGTGTTCAAGGTCGCCTGCAGTGAATGTGGTGGGTCAACCAAACTATTTTCAAAGACTAGTAAGTAACAAGAGCATTTACAGAAGGTGCAGTAGTGTTCCCTGATTGAGGTGATTTGGTATTAAATGCACAATCCAGTGCTGTCTCAGTGTCCCATTGCTTCCTCTAGCCTCCCCCTCACACTAAGCAATAGGCTGCTCTCCAGCCTCTAATCCTTAAATGTTGGTCCATTCAATCTAAAACACTAGCCATGAATACATTCCTTTATGTCTTTTAACAGCTTCAAGGTTAATGCCAAAAATTGACACGGATAACCTGTTATTCACTTTCATTTCCACATTGAAATAGAAGCTGATGTGTTTAACCTTTGGAGTCTGTATTTAACAGATATTCAAGCAGCAGGGGTGAGTCTGGGTTCACTTGTATTGCATGAAAAGCAATGGTGGCATTTATGGAGTGGTATATTAATTTATATTGAAGAGCCACTTTCAATTTAAAGCTTTTTAAACAGTTAACAAGGTTTATCAAATGACTCATTCAAGGAATCTGGTGAGAAACCACTAATGCAGTAACATAATGATAACACAAAGTAGACAAACAGATACTTTGCATGTCCTTGGCAGCATACAACTGATTTCCCTCACTTTATTTTAATGACTAGATAGCTGCCCAAAATTCATCTGTTCAATCTGGCGAATTGTCTCCAATACAGAATGCTTTCCTTTGGGGAACACATCAAGGCTAGATCTTAAAAAGCTTCTCTCCACCTCTGAAATACCTCCAGGATTAGTCATCTCCTCTCGTTTAGGTGACCTAGAAAAACTGGCCCATGCTTTTGTTTCCCAGAACCGTGTACTGCAATGCTCAATACTCCGGGGCTGTCCTGCTCCACACTCAAAACAACAGATCCGACTCATTCTCAAAACCAGAAAACACGATCGCACGACCCTGACCTACTGTAGATTTGCCTTCGTTGGCTCAGAATACCAGAACTCTTTGTTTTCAAAGCCCAAATATACTCTTTTAAAAATCCCGAAAACAACGCGCCCCCTCAGTACATTATACATTTACCTGATCTGTAAACCTGGTGCAGCTCTCCGCTTGCTGATGCAGCAGTTATTCTCCCAACTCAAAAGACAAACCGAGCCACCCACTCACTCCCAGAGGGTGCCCTGCCTCTTGGAAATGGGCGCACATTTCAGCAAATCAGACCACTCATTATTGAAGTCCACAGTCAAGGCCGACTTATTTAGTGCTGCCAACTATCCACATTTGCTCACTGTACTGTATAATCGCCGGTCTTGTCCTCTGATTCCTTCCCCTGCTTAGAGGGCCTCAGAGCTCCGAGAGCTGATCTGTGACCAGCGCTTTATTCCTGAGGATATCATGCAACCCCGTTCAGGGGCTCTGCAACAAAATGTAGACTCATTCACAGAATGACATGTTAAAGTATCTGTCTAAATGTACAATGTAAATCTAAATGTACAATGTAAACAGAAAATATGAAAGAAAAGCTATTGCTTTATACACTACATACATCACAGATGTAAACATACTGTATGTAATCCACATTGCGATGTATATTTACAGACTTGCAGCGCGTTTGTACAAGATGATACTAAGTCGTCTGTTCTGTATTGTGATGCTTCCTGAGGGCTGATCAGCCTGACATTTTTTTCGAGGCTGGAGTGTGGAAAATCTTGAAAGGCAATGCTGGAAGTCTTTATGCAGTGTTCATGTGCAGACGGAGACAGATTACGCAGCGTAGCCTGGGGCCACAGCCTTGCCTGGTTAATGATCAGTGAAATCCTGACATCATCTAAAACTGCCGAATGCAATGCAGAAATTTAAGAAATTTGATACGTCGATGCTTCGTTTCCACATCTGTAGATTGATTGCATTACAAAAGCATAAGTGTGTATGGACGACAGGTATTTTTGCCTTTTGACAGCAGACAGAAAACACCTGATGTGACCTCACTAACAAAACATTACCGCAAGTGGGTTGCCATGTCCTGTGCAGCCATCATGTGTGCCACTGACTGTCCTCTGTGCCGTTGATTCATGATGTTGCCAAGTGGAGAATGAGGAGAGGATAAAAAATTGGGTCTAGAATTGAGACCTGAGAGACCCCAAAGGTGATATCTGCTGAAAATGATAAAGCACTGTCTATTGTAATAAGGGAAAAAAAAAGCTAACACAAAGCAAGTCTAACACAATATTGTCAGCATCTTAAAAATGGCAGAAAAGGTGTCTTTTGAATAGACTGTGGCACAGTTTTAAACAAGGGGGAGCATTTGTACAATTAGTAATGTGTAAAGACTAAAGTATAAAGCCTGGGTTCTTGGCAATAATACATTATATTAGTAATTGTTTACTCAGTGCGCCAAATGACTGTCAAAAGAACAACCATTTAATATTCTAATCTAAAATAATATCAATAAATATCTGCTATTTTGTAACTCCAAATAGCCTGACTGCCATGGACCGATCATGAGACAACGGGCCCCTAGACATGTAAAAGGTTATTCTGTGTCTTTTCCTGATGAACGTTGTGTTTGTTTTGTAGTTGTTTTGCAACTCTTTGTGAATTCTGCATCTGTTTTTAGTCATTTTGAGTTTCGTTGTAGCCGTTTGAAGTCCAACAACAACTGTTGACGTGTCACTTCATACAGAGGTTCGCTGGACCCGGCAGGCCCGTTCAGTAATCCAAACATGCACCGCTGACGGATACATCCAAGTATTTTCCTCAAGATAAACAAACTATGTTAATGACTAAATATGAATGCTTCTAAAAAAAGAAACTGCAATTTTACAAGATATGCCTCTGAGGGGAAAATAGATCACACCAGTGTTAGATGGTTGTTGTATTAAAAAGTAGTTTAAGACAAGTGTCTGCCAGAGTCTGCAAAATTAGTTTTGTGCTAAATTTAAACCTCATCATCCTTCTTTGTAAGTGTCCCTGGTTCTAATGTCCAGTGCAGATGAGCTACGTATACAGTACATCAACAGAGAAGTAGGAGCCACATCATATTTTCTATTCACATGTCACCCAGAGCTGCGCTGATTGAAAACATGTTTGTGGGCTTCTAAATCAATCACTCAGTGTAGTTAATATGCAAATGTAGATGTAATTAAGTATTTAACTATCACTGAAATATGTAAGCTATACCTTCTTTGTATGTGTGTGTGTGTGTGTGTGTTAATAGCAGGGTAATTATACAAGCCCATTGATCACAATAATACAGCCATAATTTGATATTGACAAAATGTTGAAAATGGTCTCTGCATCTGGAAATCTGCCCAATAAAGGCAAACATACCGCCAAAAATGATCTTAAAAAGAAAAGAAATAGGGGCAGCAAACGGCAAAATGTGAAACACAAAATAAATACGTTTTTAATGTTTGTTTTATTTGTGAAATTTAAAATATTGCCGTCGCATTCAGAACCGGAACCAGGTTTTAGAGACGATGGCGAAGCAAAATGAAGTTGTTTGACTGTGGAGTTTTGTTCTGTTACTGTAATAAAACGTTTATTCCTTCATGTCACATATTCATTATTAAGGTAAAGTACAACAGCATCGTATCTGAATTACTCAAAACATAAGGGGACAAATGGCATGGCAACCATATTTTTTATTTTGGCAACCAAAAGCTTAAGGTTTAGTGTCGAGCCCTTCCAAGTTCAACAAATACAATTTGCACCAAATACGGTAATCCATCCAGAAGAAGTCATCAGAAATGAAGGGCATTTCACTAAATAATTGTAGCCCTTAAGTTATCGTGTAATGAGCAATAAATCATGAAATGGACTCAGTGTCACGCAACAAACAAATCATTTTCCAGAGAAGCTTATGTGTAGAGATTTGTGACAATAGCCACCTGGTGAGACCACACAAATCTCCAACTCAAAGTTTTCCAAAACCATTAATCTTGCTACGTCACACAGGCTGTCGAGCCAGCTCAGTGCTGAGCCAGAGAATCAACCCGGTGCTCAGGGCGGTCAATTAGAGCTGCATGATCAAATATGTCAAATGCTGCATAAGGTCCCAAGACAAAGCATGAACCGTCTCCGGCATCTGCTGTTTAAAGGAGGTCATTGGCGGCCCCGAAATGGAATTTATCCACAATCATGCCGTTTAACAAGAGAGTGCTTCGACTACAGACAACATTGGTTGTTGTAATACAATGTCATTATATAAATGTCATCTTTTCCTGCCGGTTAAAACTGCACCGCAGTCGATTCTGTCTTTTATAGCTGAGTAGTGAAATTAACAATATAAGGCCTAATGGCTTATACCTGCAAATCACATGAGAAATGACTTTTCAATGTGGTTGTACTACCCAGCACTGTTGGGCTAAAAGTATTACCCTAAACAATATTGCCATATGAGGTCAGTGCTTGTCTGTACTTTAAGGAACAGCCGTCTTAAGTAACTTTTTGGTGCCATAAATTCCCATTATATTTGAGAGAAGGCGGACATCTCTACGACTGATACCTCCAAAACTGGGCAACTCATGGCAAAACAATCTAGATTGTTAAATAGCACGACAGGCAACAGGAGAAATATACGTATTTTTGATATTGGGCTGAACTGTCCCTGTTAAACAAGATGTTTTTTTTCCGGAGGTAGTCAGAAGTGTTGCATGCATGACTTACTTTTTCTCTTTCGTAAAGCTAGAAACGGCAAAAAACATGAGAGAAGCTAGCCAAAATTAAATTCTATTATTCTGCAGAGAAGGTCCACACTCTGCACAATCCAAACTGACAAATGCTCTGCAAGTACTTCTGTCACAGTAAAGTAGTCGAAGAACACCGATGACCTGCATAGACGTGATGACTCATGAGGATGATTTAGGAGTCAGGAAGAAGTAGAAACATGAAACATGCTCACCATGTCTGTATCCGACACCGGCCCAAAACTCGTCACATAGATGTTTGTCCCCACTTCTGTCACACTCTCTGAGGAAAGAGACAACAAGGACCAAAAAAAAAAGACAACATTACAGTGAAATCTGTGTACAAAAAGCTTTGCAGCAGCTCCGTCTTTGTTAAGCTGATTGTTTGTGTACACGACGGTGACGTTTGCCGGTTGGCATTTAACTAAGCCGCTTCACACAGAAATTCGACTGTAATCAAGGGTTAGAGGAACGCTTTGAACTGAGGGAAGAAACTAGATTTATGTAGGACCTGTGATGAATTCGTGCTCCTGTTGGACGGCTTATCTGGATTCTTGCTGTCTTTGGGCATCATTTTGTCAAAATCGTGTCAACTTCGCTGTGCCACAGATTGCAGGTTTCAGAACATAATGCGGGACAAATAGTATAAGACATTTCCCAAAAATGCATTGCTAGACAGCATTGGTAATAGTACTCTCAAGTATTTGGCCCAGGAGGGTTTCTTCAATCTCAATTTAGGGGCAAAATGTTGCCGTGAGCAACTTCACAGATGCTTTTGAAAGTCTTTTAGTTGAGTAAAACTACCGTTTTGTTTGGCTAAAACTAGTTTTGTCCACCACAGCATAAAATCTGCTCTGGGCCTGGCCCCAGTCTGTGTCTTTGGAGAAAAGACATCCCTTTTGACCCAAAATGAATTTAGTTAGCCTGCCCCAAAATCATTTAACAGTCCCTAAGGGACTACTGGCCCAGGAATAATATGCAGCAGTCAGCGTTAAGGATGCAGCTCTGTGTGCATTTTATTTTTTTTTATAAATAATGGGCAGACTTTACTGCTATTACACAATTATATACACATTATAATCACATTAGGCATGTTGTAGTCTATTGTAGTCTGAATCTGGCATGACGGTTACAGGATTTGTCCTTCATGTATGTTCCCAGAGGTCCACTGTAGATCTTTAATCATAATCACATGTATCGTTGCATGTTGCGTCGCATTACAAGCTCCATTGCTGCTTTTGTTCCGTCACAACAATGATTAATGAATCACTCTCGATACTGCGAGATGTCCCAACTGATCATTATGTGGTAAATTAGCCAGGACTTTATTAATCGTCAGCTGTGAAATAATTGTTTCCAAATACTTCACAAATGATTTGAACGCAGCATTAAGTAGGGACGTGATATGATAGTCGTGACAGATCTAAAATGTGCCCTCTTCAGTGTGGGCTGAATCAGCTCCTCTGGGCTAAATGTGTGGAGCGGGCTTTTGGGCCATTGGTGAGACAAATAGCTGCTCCCAGTGGTGCAACAGCTAGAGAGTGATGAGGCCTTTCTCCAAAAGTGAATGGATCCTCGGCTCTAACTGTGTCCCAGATCTAACTTGACCACCCACAGGTGAAGTCTCCAATCCTCTGGCAAAGGGCCCCCTCGAGAGAAAGGGATCCACTTCCACATTAATCATTCCTGTGACACAAATAGCTCCCGCAAATGCATGATTATCACAACACCCAGTCAGCAGTTTGCATGGCGGGGGGGAAACAGAATGAGTTGCCCTCTTTCTGTTTACAACAAAGCACCAGAGCGTCGGGCAGAGCTAATGGATGGCGCTGAAAATTAAATGAAATTGGTTTTCTCCACTCTCGATCCGGTCCGTTGTCTCTGAGACGGTCCCACGTGACTGTTCCTCACAAGGATGCAACAGGAGGAGGAAGATTGGTAGCCTTGTTCATGTACACGCTGAAGCTGTTGACTTTGACCGAGTGTTCTGGCCATACTGAAGAGGAAACCCAACTGGTGTGTCTGTTTGCAGGTAGATGGTTGGATTATCGAAGACCTAAATCTAAACCGGAGGTCTTTCAATTGTAACGTTGCAATATATTCTGACAAAATGAGATGAAAGAAGATCTATCTGCGACACAAAATGACAGTTTCCATGCTGTTTAGCTATTCTAGGGAATAGATAGATAGATTTACACTTTAATGTTCCATAGTGTTGAGTACTGCTACCATTGTAGACAGTCTCTCGGTTTGTTTGTATCTGAAGACACAATACGTTTAATAAAAAACACAAGGCAACACTGATATTCTATAAAATATAGACATAAGATGATAATTCATGTTTCTGATGAATAAAAGAACCCTAAAGAAGAAATCATTTAAATGTGGCCAATCTTGCTGCTTAATAAATAAATCAAATAGCTATACAATATATAAGCCTTCATAGAAATGTTGTGAAATTCATCATATAGTGCATGCAACTGCATACATTCAAGTGAACACACGACAAAGCGCATGGCTGAGCATATGCTCATCTTTTAAAGTGATGATGAATAGCCTATGAATGAAGTGTAAGATTTCAACCAATAGGAAACGTTCTGGTCGTTCCAGTGCTTGTGGCTCATGCTGTTCTCGTGTTTCCTCTGGCCTGTAATGGTCTCTCGGGCCTGGTGGAAGAGCGTGTTGTGTTTCGCTGCACCACACAGGTCTCTACATTCAGTGTCTGCACTACAAAAGGAAAGCATCCCGACCGCGAGTGGCGCAGGCCTCTCGCTCTCCACGCCCTCGGAGATGTGAACCCCGGCACGGAGGCAGAATGTGACATTAACGGCTTGCGCCTGGTTCCTGTCTCCGGTTGCTGTCATGGAGACCAGGTCATCCGGCCTGGTGGGTCTGCAGCCTGATAGCCACGCTCGTGGCTTCAGCAGCAAGCAGCAGAGCAGAAAGGACCATTCCAGCTGGCTGGCTGAGAAATGGCAAAGCCTGCTTGAGCATGTGGACTTGCTGTTATGCAGCACCTTGGGGTGCGAATGTTTGGATAAAATGGCATCAATTAGAGGGATTTCCACTTACATGTGCTTATTTGCCATTTGGGCATTATAGAACAAAGACTTCCACCCAAGGGAAAGCAGATTTTCTGCACTATGCGACCTGACTTCAGTGTGATCCTGGTGTTGGTGTGCCATTTCCCTCCCCCCCCCTTAAACACTAAATTGAGCCTAGTCAGGAATTATACAGTATATTCTATCCTTTAAATGAGATGGAGAAATACTTACTGACCCGTTTGGTCAACAAAAGCCAGTACCTATAGATTCTACTGCTTGGATTTGTACATAAAAACAATTCATATTCTATGCGTTTTTGTATTGTTGACAGCAGCGTGTAGACTTGTGGCGACTGATGGACATTTTCCGACATCGCAATCATCTATATTCTTTTTTCCCAAAACAGTGACACAGTGATCAATCTGTGATGCATCAAACATTATGGTGTTGCTCACCTCCCAGCCCAGGACGTAATCTGTTGTCATATCCATCCAACAGCCTGTCTAGAATTCGGGTGAAAATGGTGATATTGTCTTTGCTGTCATCAGGCAACGGCTCTCTGTGTCCAACGACTGCCCTGCAGGAAGAAATGGAGACAGAAAGGTGGGATCAAAAGATGGAAATCATATCAAATGTAATAAAAAGTTAATATAAAAAGTCATATTTTGCCGCACTGAGAATGGCATGCAGCGTCCAGTGGTGTGAACGTCTGCTGTTTGTTTGTATTGAAAAGTCCATTTTACAGTAGACTTACAGGTTTAAATGTTTTTATTCACCACTATACAAAGATGTCTCAATGATTAATGAACACATTATTCATACCAACTTTCAGTATAAATGAATGTTATGAGAATTAAAGTCCACAATCACCTGTCTGTTTTAATATTTCTCTCGCAGTTGATCCGCCTCCAGCTTCAATCAATATTTGGATAAAACCGTCTGGTTGTGTTTGTTTTTGTTGTATTCGTCTTAACAAGCTGGAACCTCCATATTTACAAAAAATACAGTCAATTTATGGTAATAAATTCTTTCCCAAGAAGGAAATACTTTGCAGCATTTTGTTAGAGGATTCATCATATGCTATCAGCTCCTGGTTATTAATTTACATGGCCTCCAACCCCCTGCAGACCAATACTGTGGTGAGATGAAAAGGCCACTCTATCGTAGGTGGAACACTGATGAGTTAATGAGTAGCGTCTTTTAATTAAACCTAAATCCCCTGAGGAGCTGACCTATAATGTCCAAATAAACCCCATCAACAAGCGGTCCTGGTGCTGCTGATGCACAGCGTTGTGCTTCTTGGTAAAGACAGAGCTTTAAGGAATTTAGTGCTTGAAGAGTAACCCGAGTTGTCCCTGAATGTTTCTTAAAGGGAAGCGCTCAACAGCAAATCTGTCTTTGCTAGGCCTCTCAGAAGGGCTTTCTGAGACTTAATCTGTCCTATAATAACAACTCGACATAAGAGTCCATCTGAGCTACAACACCGTTAAAACACTGACTGAGTGAAGGTCACTACTTAAAGTGTATGCTACTGTAATTATTAGCGGTTTAGGGTGTTTGCTGTTCAGAGCACGCAAGAATGTCATTTTGAATGTCTTAAATTTTGAGGCATTTGGGAAAATGAGCTTATCCAAGTAGCTCTTACATGGGCGCATATGTGGTCAATAAATAAATATCAATTAAGCATCCCGGCTCCCTCATACTAAATGGACTTGTATTTCTATTTCTAGTCTTCCAAGCACTCAAAGCACTTTACACTACATGTTTATTGACCCATTCATACACCACAGGCACAGCCCACGGGAGCAATTTGTCTTCCCCGAGACACTCAACCCCAAGCTGGGGATCGAACCGTCGATCCTCTGATTTGAAGGACGACCCGCTCAACTCTAATCAAATTACCAATATAATAAAACTTTTTTTTTTGGTTCCCTAGTTAAAGTTATAATCCTCAACAGAAATGAAAACCCCAAGGACTGTGTGCTGTGCTAGTAAACCTTGCTTGCTGTTACCACTGTGACCACGGGGCCAATTCAACCAGGACTGATATCTTAAGAATTACAACTCGAAGAAGAAAGTACTAATGATTATCCTGATGATGTCAGATATTTCAGGCTCCGTATCTCCACTGAGACTAAGCTTTTTAACACTAAGCTCACGATTTTGCACCTCATTGAGTGGGGCACAGTTTGATATATTCTGGTTGTCAAGAGCATAATTAAGCTCTGCCAAAAGGGTTAGAATATGACAGTATAACAGTGTTGAAAGAAATATACATTGCTGGCTTTTCATTCACAAACCTTATCAAAAAGAGCCAGGCATGCGTGTTCCAGGCAGCTCAAACACACGAAAAACAGCAAATACAAAAAGCCTTCAGAAACGGCTGGCACAAGTTAAAATGAGTATCATCTCACTCAATAAGAATCACACATCAAGACGGAACCAGTGGAGTCACAAATGAATGAGAAACCTTTAGCCCCTGTGATACAATTCTAACAGTGTGTGTTCCACCCTAAAATATCCACTGCAGGAAAACTAAGTACTTGTGTGGTTTGTAGCATCTGTGTGCTTTACTGAAACACACGCTCTCTCTCTCTCTCTGAAGCACACACACATGCTAACATCTTCCAGTATCAGCCAGCTGTTCCAATACCCTGGTGAGGACAAAGCAATGGCACATTCCCTTTTGAATTTGATATCATTTTTAAATGCACAGGGTTTACAATCGAGCCAGCCGCTTGTTTTACTTCCTCGGTCCTCTTCATTATTCTCACTATACCTTACGCCTAATGAGGAAAGACAAGGCGAGAACAGTCATTATATTCCTCAACTGCTCACGCGTAAAGAAAAATATTTAACGAAAGCAAACTCTGTGCCAGAGACTGACATTGTTGAACGTTTGTGTGAGTTTTGCCTGAAGGAGAACAAGTTCTAACAGGAGCAGAGAAGGTAACGGTGCTGTAGGTGTAAACACCGGAGATGTAAAGGCAGACTTGCACCGCCGTGTATCTACTCTCATTTCAATGTGATGCTAAATTTGACATCCTGCATCCATGAAATATTTATATACTAGTCATGGGTTTAGCTCATAGATAATGTTCATTTTTATAACATGCTGTCTGATGGCATAACACTGTATTCAGTGTGCCCCACATGAGAGGACTGATATGTCTTCACCAATGCTGAGTGAGGCAAGCCTGGAAATGTATTTATTTTGTTTCTAAGCAACAACATTGTAAGAAATGATTCACTCCAAAACTGCACACGTGGTAGTAAAGTGATATATCAAGGTGATATTTACTGTTGGTGTTGGTGCACCAGTTAAGGTGGGGAATCTAACACCTTTATGATTCTTACAGGCTGGTTTTCACAGCAGACATTTAAGCTCAGGTGTAGCTAATACTCAATTTTCTGAAGGAATTGCAGTGTGAAAGCTGGATGTTGAAAAGCTGAAAGTAAACTGCTTTGCTGGCTTTAAAAGTTGAATAATATCAGACATGTATGAAAGACGTGGAATGTGTTATGGTTCGTTGAAAAGCCGACTCAGAACTGAGTTGGCGGCCTTAGAAGTCGATTGATGCCCATAATGTATGAAAGATGTATAAGATTGTAAGGTTTGTATGAAGCATCTACCTGAAAGTTGGAGAAAATGCTTTTCAACGTGTGAAAATGTCTAAGCTCTGTCTGTCTCGGTCTCTTTCTGTTTGTGTGTCAAACTGTACTAATTAGCTCATCTCAATCAGCTCTGTGATCCAGCACGGTCCGCTGTTCTCCAGTCATTTCTGCTCTCGGTTTCCATGGGATTCAATGTGGCAGCTCCCGGGCACTTACAGGTTAGCACACCTTGGACTTAATAGAGCAGTGAATAGTGCACAGTGTTGACTCAAGGCAGGTTTGACTCGAAGACATCACGCCATCAAACACGGCCCTTCGTGGTTGCTCTGTGCAGAAGGTTTTTGCCTGTCCGTGCACAACCGCTACGCACATGGGCGGAGAAAGTGGAGAACTGTGAGGAGCTTTGAGAATGTTGGTTTGCTGCGAGGAGAAACGTGCAGGGAGTATAAAAGATCCATACATTTCCTCCTCGCGATCCTGCGTCAGCTCATGGCGTCATTAGACGGGACGGATAGCAAATCAAGGATGTTATATTTTCTTACAGCGTATGGACAGTTGAACAACTTTATAATGTGTGTGCAACAGACTCAGCTTTAGTGGAAGTGTATTCTCTCTGAAGGAGAGATACGGCATTCAAATGTTACTCTGCAAATATAGTTTCTTAATTGGCCGTGTTCTGTAGAAGTCTTCTCTTTAATTATTGCTTAGTCCCGCTCTGCACCGGATTTGCGACGTTTTTCAGCTGAGATGAAAGGGACAGAAAATATTTTAGCGATTGCAAAATAGAAAAACCTGTGCAAATATGCAACATTTATTAACAAACACAAGTTTACAGGGTCCAAAAACCATAATATGTACATAGAAAGGACTTCAATGAATACCTTTCAATGCTTTCATGTCACTAGTGTCCACTTTTACTGTTATTGATGTCATTTGTTAAAGGTTCTCTAGCCACTGGTTAGCTCACAGCCGGCGCTCTGCACTGTGCTCAATCCGTCGCCGTCGTCACGGAAGCTTGGCACCCTCCCTCCGGTTCCTCCTCGGGCTAATACTCCGTTACTGCTCTTGCCGTTGTTTGCACTGATAGCCATGTTAGCACTGTTAGCTGTGAGTGGCAGGGTCAGCCTTCGCCATGTTAAGAGAGCCACGTGGAGGGAATGGATATTTTCTGAATTTCTCATTGAGCATTAAAGTTCACGGACGGTACAGATCATAAAGTAGCCAGTTACTGTGGAGGTAACCGGCAACGAGAGAGAGAGAGAGAGAGAGAGAGAGAGAGAGAGAGAGAGAGAGAGGATGGCACAGACTTTTGTTGGCTGGTGAAATCAAATGTGTGTGTGGGCCAAGAAGTCTTGAGTTAGTTGATTGGGCATGAACTGAGTGAGTGGACTGGATCTGATCCAAGGTAAGTGCTCTGAACCAGTCTGACAGGTGAAGGATTGCAGGCTTTGACAGGGAAGAGATGTAGCGGTGGTCTCCCAGGGCTAACGGGGCGCCTGCTGCCAGCCAGGAGGCGTGTGGAGTAGGTGTGTGGAGTAGGCTGGAGCCAAGTGAGCAGTAACGAGAGCGTGAGATGAAGGTGCTCCACGAGCTGACAGCGATGGCAAATAGATTAGCGAGGAGGAGTAATCGTATACAAAGTGCCAGCTAAAGTCTGCAAATGTGTGTTCCTTTCATTGACTCATTTGGCGCGTTTCATGAGGCCAGTTATTTTATCCTGCCGCCTCTGGATGTTGAACATTTGAAGCGGTTTGCAAAGAAATCTTCTCCGCCCCCCCCCCTCACCAATGCAGTGGATCCAGATGGAGCTGCATGAACTCGCATTGCCTCTAGTGATGTCACGTGAGTCGGAGTCGGTTATGGCCGAAGACTGCAAGTTTGAAAATTAGAAAAAAGACTGGGGGGTGTGGAGTTGATTGAGTGAGCTCACCAGAGCGCTCCTCATCTCTGCTTCAGACTAGCAGCTCGAGGCTACTAGAATAAAGCACCGGAACCTACAACTCAACTGTTGGCAACCGAGTTTCGTTATGGGTGGTGTCGGCGCTCCCATCCCAACAAACATTTGGCTGCTGCTCATGCGTCTTGAATTCAAAGTGGACACCTCCGCAAATGCCTCGGCATCCTCCCCGAACTACCTCATCTCTCTCTAAGTGTTGCTCTAAGAACCCTGATACCCATCCACCGCTAACGTGCCCAGACGAGGCATGCACTCGCTGAACTGTCTCGCTACTTAGAGCCTGGGGGGCCACCGAAAATCGAATGGAGGGGATTAGTGAGGCTGCTTGGAGCTTTGTGAAGAAGATATATTGGAAGCTGATGACTTTTCTTGACTTGTGGTTATGGGGGCCACTGGTTTATTTATTATATGTGGCAACAAATATTTAATTCCATCTTCCTGTCATCTAAATCCCACAGTGGGGGGGAAGGCACAGAGGAGGAGATTTCTAATTAGCACGTTCTTGATTAATAAATAGTAAATTCCAAGCTTGAATTTATGCATGCGTTAACCTTTACAACATAACTAATCTTCCTCACCAGGTCCTCCCACTCATATTTTCTCCCAACAATATATTGATAATGTTATGCAGCAGCGCATTATGCAGCTCTTAGCAATGGATGTCTTGTAACATTCAAAGCCTTTACAATATGACAGATTTTTCTATAATTGCGTCTTTCTTCTGTTTTCCACTTGTCTGTTTTGTGCAGATAATATGCACATGGGGGGGGGGGTCTTTCGATCCAGACTTAAATATCTGCTGCTGGACAGATTTCCATGATATTTTCTCATGACATGAGATTTACATGTATTCATGTTCCCCTCACGATGAATTGTAATCAGTTTGTTGATTCTTTGGTACAGCCTCAGCTATACTTTGAATTTAGTGATAATTAGCAAAATGGTAGCATGCTAACATGCTAAACTAAGATGGTGAGCATGGTGAACATAACACCTGCTTGGCATCAGCATGTTAGCATTGTTACTGTGAGCATGTTAGCATGTGGACGTTGCTATTTTGAGTGCATAAGTGCGTTTACGCTGACAAATGTGCTAAAATGCAGCGCACTGAGTAGGGATGAGTATCGTTAGGGTTTTATTGATACGAGTACTCATCGATTCTGCTTATCGGTTCGGTTCCTTATCGATACTCTTTTTGTTTATTTTTAATTATATTGTAAGAAATAAATACAATAAATTAAGAAAAAAAATCAACATTGCTGTATTATTCTTGTATGTATACAAATAGTCTTTCTTGAGCAGCAATACAAGGAGATCTAAACTCATTATAATACATTCAGAACTAAACAATTAGCTAAGTGATTGGCTTTTTATCTATAAACCTCTTCTTGTTAGCTAACTCCACATGGCATCACTAACACTACCTGAAGTGGACGAGGATGGATAGCTGCTCGCCAGACAGTTGAAAAACTGCATTTCTGCAGGTTCATGTTCTGCTTGTTCGCAAAATGTTTTGATAAATTGCTGGTATTACCTTCTTTACTTGTGAGGGTTTTATTGCATTTGTGACAACGAGAGTTATCAACATTTACCCGAGTAAAATGTAGCCACACTTGAAGCACAAATCCGCTACTCGTGCAAAGACGGGCACAGAGGCAGAGAGACGGGTTTTGCGACGCTGCTATTTTTACGCGGAGATCTCACTCCGTAACTTCTAAAGTACCGGCAGCAGAACCGTTAACTTTACAATACTCAGGGTTTTTACTAATTTGAAAATGTTTCCCATTTAGAACAGAGTTTCTAAAGGGGGGGGGGCATCCCTAACAATGAGTACCGGGATGGCATACTCGCACCGGTCACAAGGGTAAGGGTGGAATCATAGACACTTCTCACCCTTCTCGCCATCTTGGCTATGTTGCGGAAGGGGAGGTTCCAGCAAACTTGGCGGAGATAGTGGCATAAACATGGACTACAGATGCAAGTTAAAGTAAAATCACATTCATTTTTAGTCCGGTTTTTATGCAATTGTCAAGTAAGCAAACAAGCCAGCCAGGTATTTTGGCAAGGGCGACAATCACGGTCAAATGTTGGCGGTTGCACTCCGTCTGGTTGCAATTCGCCATTAAAAAGAAGAAAAAGCGCTCAAATGTTGCAATTGTCAATTCCGGTACTATAGGTGCACAACAGTAATGTTAGATTTGAGGCAACATTCACGCACTACGCAAGTAAGTGCAAGTACACACAGTGTACTATACTACATGCAAGTGTACTAACGGAAGTATCTGAATTCAGACACAGCATTAGTCTTGTTAAATATAAAATTCCCAAGCTTTTTACACAATATCGATTGTCGAGCTGTAGCTGAACAAAGTCCGCCCCAGTAACCTCCTCCAGCTCTTCCTGCGGGATGCCCACGAGCTCCCCTGCCAGCTGGGCTGGAGTCCCTGCAGCATGTTCAGGGTTCGCCCCTGGGCCTTATCCCAGTTGGCCGTGCCTGGCACAGGCTGGCACCTGAGGGACATTTTCAGCAAACGCTCAAACCACCTCCACTGGACACACTTTGTAATGTGTGTTTGCAGTAGATGCCAAGCTAGGTTATGTGTCCACTGGGAACATTTCTTTTGAGCGCCGACTTCTTTTACAGATCGTATCGACTTGGGAGGACAAAAATGTTGTAAATTTGAGGCGGTGCCAAGAGATTTGCATTGGCTTTCTTGCTCAGAACAGAGGGCTGCTGAAACGAGTTCAACTTTGGAAAAAGGTTTTCAATAGTTGCTCAGCAATAATGTCTGTCACGGCCAGCACTTCCTCCCCAGCATCTGTTTAACACTTCCACTTAAAGGAAGAGGTGGCGGCCAATGGGGGCCTCCTTGGCCCATTGATCACCCTTAGAAGCCAAGAGTTGGAGTATGTGTTTTAAAAGGCACAATCTGTTCAGACAGTGGAACAAGAGGAAGAAAATAAAATCAATTGGAAAATGTTAATTTCCAGCTGGTACCAACAAATGGTCACGACACTGCTGTTCTTTACCCTGTAAATGGTGTTGAGGGAAAAAGAAGAGATGCTTTCTGTGTGGAAGTTGGCTCAATAATTACTTGTCGCACTTTGCAGCCTCAGCTCTGCAGCTGTGCATAGAAGTTTTGTTTACAGTGGGATTTTATGTCATCCACTGAGTGTTATGACTCAGATGAATCTCAAATGTCAAGCTGTTTTTAAATGCACAGTTATTATTTTGGTACATATTCTTGTCTTTAGCTGAACAACACTGTTCTCTCCTTTCTAGAACTGTGTCCCTCTCTACATTCAATGCGCATTCATCCTGTCTTTGCCTCCCACACACAGTCTCAATTCCCCAATCCATCGCTGTAAAAGCCTTATTTGATCTTGGATTTTAACAGTTTTCGCCTCCCGTGTTGTCCTTGATCTTTAACTAGCTTAAATACACTGCCATGACAACCAAGGTCAGAGAGGGGGCAGGGAAATGTCTTTCCGGTGTCTGTTCAAGCTGCAAAACAAAAGCTGACCCGTCATCTGAAAGGCTCTGTGTACATGGAAAGCGAAAAACTGGAGGAATGTTATTTGATACATAATGAGAGCTAGGTCGGCTAAGTTCAGTTTTCCCATCAAAACATGGCAAAGAATTACTCCAACATAATCAGAAAGTGCAGTGCAGGCTCAGTGGAGAGATACACCGCAAGGTTTTACTGCAATAAATGAATTTAACATTTCTTTTAAAGGAACAAATCAATTTTTTTTCTTCTACTGTGATTGAAGGGCATACATTTTGCAAGAGGAAGCATATTTTTGGAAGCACAGCACCACAAAATGAAGTAGGCTGGATAGGACAACGGCCTCCTTACAGCAGCAGGAAATTATCTAACATAAAAGATAGGATCTGAAACGCGTGATATCAACGTTTGTGACACCGACCTACTCTCCGAGGCGTTTGGAGAAGAAAGCCCCCGGCTCGCGCTGTCACACGCAGCACTGATATCTACAGGGATTACAACAGTTCAATCACCTGCATCAGCAGCAATGAAGAGATCATTTATAACTGTACGCATGCTGCATAACACCCCCATGCTAGGAAGTGCTGTAAAACCTTCTTTTTCATGGAAGAGGATGGGAGCAGTAGACAAGTTCATATGGTAAATACTTTCCCTATAAAGCCGCAGGAAAGCTCGATTAAGCACAACTCAAGAGTTGCTGATCTTGAGGCTGTCATTCTCCCTTTTCTGAACTCAAAATCATATTACAATTTCAAAGGAGTATAGCGTTATTTCAGTGAGAGGAGGTGAGACAAACAAAATCCAATACATCAAACGGGACCGTTTTCACAAAAATACTGGCCATGCTGCACTCCATGTACTCCCCAACCAGGGAGTGTGCGTACATTTCCTGTTATACATCGCCCAAATTGCTTTGATTTTAGTGATGCTGAAGCCACAGGTAAAGGACACATACAGCCGGTTTTTTTCAGCCAACATATGCATCCCCATATGGCAGGGCAGCGTATGTCACAGCGTTTGGGTCCTCTGTGAAACAGGAGGCTGAAAATATTGGAGCTCCTCTCACTGATTAGTCGCGTCCTTGACAGCAGCGTTATGCTTTCATCATTTTCCATCTCGGTAACACGTGTTCTCTGTCCTCATCTCTGATCGCCATGTTCCTTTTTAACTTCATCGCTCTCTTCATTTTGCTGACTCTAGCTGAAATGTCCCCATTTCCAGATGTAAATGATACTCATTCCATTGAACTCATGCATATCACTGACAGGTATGCTGGCGTTTTTTTTTGTCGATATATGGATAGGGTGAAAATGCACATTTTCGTAATGAATATTTACTAGTTTACGTTAACACATTTCACATGAAAGTGTTTATCCTTCGTTCATCGAGGTGTCGCCAGAATGGGCCTCTGCAGTAAAAGCGTGTCCGCTGCAACCTGTGTCAGTCACAGCAGTCCGTCCGGCATGCCAACCGCTCTGCGACATCAAAGACATTCACATGACCTTCGGTACACACAGCCGCACCACGACAGTACCCGGGCCAAGTTATGGAATAGATTCAACATAGATGAATCTTACTTTTAATAAAAGGAAAGAAGGAAAATCATATGTTTGTGAAAAAATCAGGACATTTGTGATGAGATGACATTTGATATTTGGTGGGAGGAAGTGATTAGCACATGATATTGGAGTGACCTTCTCATGTGATGGAACTGCACAGTATAGAAATTAGGGCCGCAGCTACAGCAGTTATTTCTAATATTTAATAATCTGCTGATATTTTTTCCCTCTCTATAGAATGTCACAATTTCCCAAAGTCCAAGATGATTTTGCTTGAAAAATGATTTTGACGATTAATCAATTATCCAAAGAGTCGACAATTATTGATGAGTATAGTTACCATAATAACAAGGAATTAATAAAAAACCTAGAAGGTTAGTGGTCCACCGATTTTTAGCGTTGCACTCCTGTAAAATTTATATATTCAATTTATTTGTACAGCCCCAACTCATAAATTTTTAAATACAATCTGTACAGCATACGACATCCTCTGTCCTTGGGTCCTCGCAAACCTTTAAAGGGGGAAACAAAAGGAAGAAACTTCAGGGAGAGCAAGAGGGATCCCTCTCCCAGGATGGGCATGTGTACAGAACTAACAACATAGTCAATCCATATGATACAATGTTACATAATAAGCATTGGTATAGCAGTAGTAGACCCAATAATAGAGTAATAATAGAACACTATGGACAATTAAAAGACAAAAGTATGAAAATCGATGCAGCAGAACCAGTGATGTCATCTTTTTTTCATTACACACGGCACCTACATTGCCCACAATGCAACTCCGGGCAACATGTTACGACAACCCGGTAACGCACATCACGCCTCCACTTGCGACACCTTGGAGGAAGGTGGTAGAGCTACAGGTACGACAAAAACTGTGAGGGAGATGCTCGCACAATGCACTCTTAACAGCAGCACTGCCGGTATCTTTTAGTCGGTATAGTCTTCTTTATTAGTGTGCCGAGGGAACAACGGCTTCCTACTCTACAGCTTGAAGATTTAAGTGGATACAAATACACTTGAGAAAATGCTGAGCTTATGCTGTAGAAAGAAAATGGTTTATTCTGCCAATTCAAACAGTGAGTAATTTAAAAAGTAATCCATAAAAGACGAGAAGTCACCCGTAGCTAATAACTGGACTGCACCCAACACTAGAACAGAAGTGGCCCAAGCTCCCACATTTCATGCCTGCTGCATCATCTTTTGTCCTTGGTGGATGACTTGAAGTGCCCGGTGTAGCTGTCCCAAACCCTGTGTGATGAATCTCTTCTTGCTCGTGTTCCACCATTATGACAACATGACATGAATAAGTGTGACTGTCTGGCAACGGGTTTAACAGACGGAGCAGTAAAACTGTCCAGAGTTTAGGTTTGGAAAATGTAACATTCATACGATACATTTATTTCTGCTCTGTTGAGAGAAAGAACACATAAACACCTTTTGATATTCCTCTTCTTCCTCTAAGACTCTCCTGGCTCTCCAGTGATACAAAAAGAAGAGTAAATGCTTAATACGTTGTACTTTGCTTCCAATTAATGCTTTTGCTTTTACGCTTAAGTGCACTGCAAAGGAAGCAACGTTGTTTATAATGCGCCACGTTAGTTTCAATGTACAATCAAACACACTGAAACTAATTCTGCTAGATATCTTAAAGGTTGAACAGTAATTGTCTTTTTCTCTCTGCATTCATCTGTAAATGCACATTCAACACACTGAAGAAACAGACACAATAATGCTGTGTATAAATAACTACACAGGAACTAAGTTATCTGCATGTTTTATCAGTTACAAGAAAATGCCTTTACAAGTCTTTACAAGTCCAGCCATCTGCCAAAAACACATTTGCAAACCAAGTTCCCCAAAGTCTTAGACACCATCTGACTATGTTGACAAATATATTTCCAGTTTATTCCAAACCATACTGTGGAATACAATGTGGCAATATCACAAGGCTTTACCCCTTAAGGCCTACAGTACTGCTCATTTTGCGTTCATCTTTTCCCTCTGTAACTGCAATACTACTTTGGATCGAGAGCCCCAAACCAAACATTTGTGAGCAGTTAGTGGAAAGGCCAAGCCTCAAAACAACAGTAACATGAATCAACAGCATTAAGGGTAATTATTGGCAGTTTAACATCATTGATACTGTATGTTCTTAATCTGTGAGCAGACCCACAGCTATGATCTATTAAACAATCACAATATTAAAAGGATGCGCTAACTGATAAACATAATGCAGATAAGATAATCATCAGCTTAACTAGTGGCAATTATTATTTAATTTATATGCACAGATATTGTGGTTATCTTGATTCTGTGATGTATTTAAAACGCTCAGGCTGGATAATCAAAGCCATCCACCCGACAGGAATTCTTCCCCAAAAAGCTATTTGATAGCCAAAGTAGTCTGAACACATTTCTTTGAGTTTAAAATATGCAGCGCAGCAAAGCTTCTGTGTCTTTAGATTTTATAATGTAACTTTTGGCAAACATTGGTTTTCAGTCCATGCCAGGGAGGAATCTTCTAGCATGTTCAAGTTTTTGACCAGAACTCAAGCCCTGTAGCCTTGACAGCAGCAGAACATGTTGCTGCTGCAGCATGAGAATAAACTGCTCACCTGCTTTGAGTTTACAGCAACAGGGGAGAAGTGTGTGTGGTATGCAATTAATTAAGATTTCAACCAAAGTAATTTGTTTCGCTAACAGCAACACAAACGTTTTGTTTGCATACAACCCTATAAAACTCGGATGCCCCCATACATCGGACAAATAGGAGACTCTTTCCTTTGCACACCTACACGTTCCATGAAAAGCCATTACAAAGCCTTTTGTTCACAACACTTTGAGTCAGTCTGGGCAGCATTTTCAAAGGCACCGTTAGGTGTAAAGATTTGAATCTGCATTGAACGGACTTGTCTATCCATAGCGTTACCTCAGACAGATTCCACTTCAGAAGGAGTCGGGGGTGGATGTTGCTGTTGGCAAACAATATGGGATATAAAGAAATGATTGGGTTTCATAGACAACGCTGCATGGAAAGAGAGTCGGAGGCATATAAATGAGATAAATACCACATGCAAAAGATACGGCTTCAGCGATGTTGGAACAATACAAATAATTCGATCAAACGAGTGCCAATATCTTGAGGGTCCATTCTGAGAGGCAGCAGACATTTAAATTGGAGATTCTGTATTTCCTGGACCGAGTGCAGACACTTTTTTTTTGAGAAATCCAATCCAGCTTCAGTTCGATTCATGCCTGTCGGGGTTGTCCGCTAATTGGTAACTTTGAAGACGGCCAGATGCTCACTATATCAATCGGAAATTATCTGAAACTCAAAGGTAATTAATGAACAGATCAATGACATGTTTTTTCAATGAATTTGATGATGTCGGAGGGACACTGGTTTCACATGGCTCCACTGTTGCTTCTAGCATCAGTGTACAGCTAGTCTGCACATTCTCTAATAAATCAGGCTTTTCTTAGTCACTCACTTGACTTTTCAGTTGCCGTGTGAATAGAATATTAACAGGAACTCGAGGTAATTGCAAAACAGATCAATGAAACTTCAAAAGAATTAACAGCAAGGGTTTACGCTTAAAGAACAAAATCTGTTTTTATAATTCCTTTTTAAATGAGTACTATGTCATTCCCATCACTTGATATCGCACTCGGAGGCTGAGGTCTCGGGCTGAGGTCTCGGGCGTATATTCGCTCATTGTTTCTGATTTAACATTAGCAACACCGAGTCAACCTTTTGACTTTCTTTTTCTTTTTGAAGTAGTTGCCTGGTCATTCAATCAGCAAAGTGGCTCAGCCATGAATAGATTACCCTTGTCCAGACCCGTGACACATTAACCTTGACAACACTCCCTAAACAGAATGTTATCTATTGACCAGGTCACATCTCAAAGTGATGCCCCTCTCTGCCATGCCGTGAATAATTCATGCGAGATGGGGTGAGAAAGCAAGTCGAGGCTGGGCAGCTTCCCTCCAATCCATAGGCAAAGTGTACATATAGCACTCTCATCCTTATAGCTATTGATTATGTGCCACGTTGTCCAGCAGCTTGGCAATAGATTGCAGACAAAATAGACAACAAGACACCCCGAGTGTCCAAACTTGTTAAGTGTTGACTGTGGAAGAGGAAGGTCAGGGGTTGGAAGGGAGGCGAGCTGGAGGATTGAAAAGACCTTCGCGGATGGAAATGAACACGGCGCTCTCATTCATATGTAATACATGGATTCCTGGGAATAATAGCTTAATCAGCCCACGTCTCTCAGTGTGCGGGAAATGAGGAAATTTGGTGATGTGCAGAATGACGGACCCTTATAGGTAGGATTTGTCTGTTACACCTTAATCCATTAGGAAAGTCTCCTGCCTCAACTGTAGTAAAGCCGATTTGGAGCCCGCCGATAACATCAGGGAGGTGGCAGTTCTCAGCGGGAAACGGCTCTGCTGATACGCAGATATTCTGAGAGCATGTGCACGCTGACATTCTGAGGATTATTTCCAAAACTCCGGCAACTTGAACTTTGATGGACAATTAATATACGCTTTCACTTTCAGATGCAAATTTCCAAATTTCCCCATTTTTGTTGCATGTTTGGATTTCTCTGGAGGCAGCATAATGTCTTCCCTCAAATGAACCCAGGCGGAGCCTCATTTAGTATGGGTTAAACTGAATAAAATGTGTTAAATAAAGACTGCTGTGCAAGGGCTTTGCATATGTGGACAACATCGTGTCTCAAGTCATTTCAGAGAGATTAACATTTGTGAAAATCCTTGTCACATGCTGTGTTAGGTTCATGCATAATGAATTGCATTTGCTTCCTGGGCCCTGTTGGAAAGGGTGTCATGACAATTTCCCGTCCCTGAATATGTCAACACTTACATTTCCATTATTAACCTGCTGCTCTCATCACAACTAATGGTTTTCCCATATTAATTATTTACATCCTGATTACTAATGCCAATAATTCTCTTCTCAATCTTCTTTTCTGGCTTCCTACTGCACGATCAAACCAAAGCCCAGGCCAGGCTTCCAGTACTTTAGCAGCAGTTCTTAACTATGGGAATATTAATAATCTATTAGCCAGTATTTGTTGTAGTTGCCAATGTGAAAGTCAAAGTTTGAACAGTAGTTTGTCCCTTGTGACGAGAAACAAAATACTTGAAAGGACAGACTTTTCAATTTTATTTGAGCTATACCTGTATAGTATTTACCCTCCATTTAGCTAAACTGCTTGACATGTTCTTTTTGCCTTAATTTGTTTACATTTTGGCAAATTGGCACCATTAAAGTACACATAGAGACACCTAGAGACACCTAGATCACTGGAATACTCTGATACTGAAGAAAACTTTAAAAAACGTGACGATTCTCAGGCACGTGCTGGAGTTTTTAACGCATGGAAAATAATTACATCCTCAGAAAGTGTACGTCACACTGAATTTAAGGATTTGAATATCATGTCTGCATGTTTAGATTTCAGTTATGACTCTGAAACGGGAGGACTAATGTTGACACAAATTGCGTCTCAGCGTCTCTCATCCCCTCAACCGGCCCGTGCCCCCCTGCAGAGGTGCGTCTCACAGTTTGAAAACCTCTGATCTCGAAAGATGTGGACATACGAACAAACGTGAGCATTAATATGCTACTACAACAGCCTCCACTCCTCTGGGAAAGCTTCCCACAATTTTTTTTTCAGAGAGAATCCCTGCAGCCCCAAAAGCAACAGTGAGGTCGGCCAGTGGTGTCGGGTGATGAGGCCTGGCTCTGAATCAGTGTTCATCCCAAATGTGTTGGATGATGCCGGGCGCTCTATGTGGGCCTGTCCAGTTTTCTCACACCAAACTGTAAAAACTATTTCTTTGTGCATGTGGACATTGTCATGTTGAAACAAAAAAAAATAAACTGAAAATCCCTTTTTAACTATGTGGCATAAATATCACTGTATGCTGTAAAGTATTACGATTTCTGAGGGGTTTAGAGCCCGAGCCATGAAAAGTAGCTCCAGACCAATGACTAAGATGTATGTAGGTTTGTCCCAATGTTGTTCAGGTAAACCACCATGTCCTTGAGTGGGAAAGGGTTACAAAAACAACAAAGCACATATTCTTGTAAAAGATCTCTTGCGAGTTTTGGCCAGCACCTTTTTCCTGGCCACCCATTTCTATTTAAGTATATGTAATTACAAACTCGGTGTGCTCCTAATAAGCACGGAGAGCCAAGTGGCACAATGACAAAAGCGAACTTGGCTAATCCCCACACACACTGTTCTGATTTCTCTCCCCCAGCCTGCTTTCTTCCAGGTTCGACGAGCCTTTCCTATAGCGTGCAAAATCTTAAAGTGATTTACACTCCCCGCCATAACATCCCACCTTATCAACAATGCTAACATGGCAACCTGTGCAATCTCTTCGTTTTGAAATTACAAGTGTGGTTAGAATGACTTCTAGACATGCTGGAGCTTTTTTCTTTTTTTGCTGACTCTCGCCGCACACAAACTGAAAAATGTGCACAGGATGCAGGAGTGAAAATGCTGTGAATGGACAATCATGGCTGTGGTGTGCTGCACAATGCAAATTAATTCACCAGTCAGTGAAATCCAGACCGATGCAGACAGTAGGAGAGCGCAAGATACATTTCCAGTAGCTGGGAGGATGAGCTCACTTTATGTTTGCTCTTTTAAGGCCAAAATGTTAAAGTCACAGTGTTGCCCTGGAAGTCCTTGAGTGATCTACTGAGAGGGCAGGAGAAGACAAGGAAGACTATTCTTACCTTAATCATTCAATTTTATAGGTTTTCTCAGGCAGTCCTGCAGATTTTTTTTTGTTGTTTTTTTTGTCAACACCATTATAGAGGTCTGGTTATTTCATTTACCAAACTGACAGTCACAGCTGAGACCATCTCACTGTGTAATAACAAAAAACCTTTCTTG
The DNA here is from genome assembly GCF_004355925.1 of Anarrhichthys ocellatus. Taxonomy (NCBI): domain Eukaryota; kingdom Metazoa; phylum Chordata; class Actinopteri; order Perciformes; family Anarhichadidae; genus Anarrhichthys; species Anarrhichthys ocellatus. Next base: position 4,469,087 of record NW_022280048.1, on the reverse strand, counting down.
CCGTTTCTCTGCTTACAATAGATTCACTTTTGCTTCTAATGGTGTTGGTTCGATAAGAATGTCTGCTGCAGCAGCGAGCCTGATTAATAAAAGGTATTATTCAAAACACATCGCCGGAACATCAACCGCAGGGACGGAGTCGGGGAAATGAAAATGGGTGGGAGGGTAAGGTAAATGGCAAACAGAGGGGAGACGGAGAGGTGAAATACGGCATGTTGTTGTACCTGGCTTCAGGAAGGAGGTTGAGGAGCAGGAGGAAGATCCACAAGCCCAAGTCCAGTGGTTTAGGCTTCCAAAGTGCAGCAGCCATATCCGTTTAAAGAGAGGAGTCCTGTAGAAAAGACAGAGGAGGCAGAGAGAGACGATGTCATACAGTATTCACTGACAAACATTGACTTGTCACGAGATATGACGTAAAAATGTGTATAACTTAACAGGTACATGAAGAAGTGATGAACATCAAATGATTGACAAATTCATACTTTATTTCTAATCATTATTTAAGCCTCAATTATGGAGCGCCACCCTACTTAACCTGCCTGCTCTTATCTGTGTTTTATTTTTACCAGCTCTGACAGTGTCTCACTGGTATTGTTTTCAGCTTGTGCGTGTGTGTATGTGTGTGTGTGTGTGTGTGTGTGTGTATTTGTGTCTGTGTGTCATCACGGCAAAATATGGTCCTGGAGAGATACCTACTGTAGCGGGAACGACTGTTTGCAAGGTGGTTACACTTCTGTCTGTGGACATATTTCATGACCGTGATTGGGTCATAACAATAGACTGTATATAAGAGGTGGATGTAGTCCGCGTCAAGTTAGCCATTGGTATCTGGACCGCCATTTTGAAACCTCGAGTTTTGCATTTTTCATTGGATTTTTGGCCGTCGCCATCTTGTTTTTCTGCAACCAGCAAACGGAGGTAACCCTATTTGGACTGCGAAGGAATGACGTAGGGATGCCGTATCCGGCTCTGGTAGAGGAACTGTCAATCACGAGGTAGCCACACCCTAAAACATACTCTGCTTTATGGTCCATTTGACTCTAAATGGACCATAATTTACTAAATAAACATCCCGCTGTATTGAGGAAGACTTGAAAATAGCGATTGAGACCATAAACTCATGTTTACAATGTTTACTGAGAAGTAGGGTCATTTTCTTATTGACTTTCATACACCTAGCCTACAAATCATTGTAGTGAAAGGATAGATTGCTTGTTTGAGTTTAAAATGTTACTACTAAGATATGTACTGCACTCACATATTCTTCAGTCCATAAATGTCAGTGAGCAGTGGACATTTTTCATAACTTGTGTGGTGATATTTGCTGTTTGTTGTCTGGCTGTGTGGAGGAAACCATCTCCTCTCAGTCTCTGCTGATTATTTGAGATAAACAGCCAACAGCTATCTCATATTAGGCAAGACATCCGCTCTAATTCATATTTAGTTTTATTATTTGGCTCCTCGGTGGGATGAAAATGTATTATGATACTCAAGCCCGTCAGCAGCCACGGAGCCGGTTCCTGCTTCATTCAATCAGCTCAAGATGCAATCCATTTTATTGTGTTTGCCACACAGTTGGCAATTGGTAATTTCCATTTTTAATGTAACTTAAAGATATTAAATGTTTCACTTTGTGGTAGATCATCTTTTGTTCTTCATGATTTCATTCTTTATGCTTTTCTTCCTTTAGTCTTTTGGTAAAATTTGTTATGTATTCAATTATTTTGAGGTATTTTTCTAGGTCTAGGGAAGGGTTTTAAAACATTAACAATAAGCCTTTCTTTAAAAGTAAAGCATAAGGTACAGGCCCCCCTCCCCACACTAATCATTTTGGCACAGTCCCTAACTTATCCTTACCTATAGCTTCAACTCTTACCATCACAGATGCTCCCAAGATTCTGAGCAGCACACTCGACCCAATTTGACCCAAAAAAACTTCCAGGATTATACGTCACATTAAAACACAATATACCGCAGCACACAGTCTCCTTCTTCCTTATGTCTCCACTCAATGGCCGTTGCATAGCGACTGGATTCTAACACTGTAATCATTGGTAATTATGACACGGCGGTTTCAGTATGGACGTTTACAGAAAGATGAAATGACCTCTCATGACAAGTACATGAGTGCAGCCTGAAATCACCAGGGAGATGAGGGGAGGAAAAGGAAGCTAAATGTCTGCAACGGCCGCTGGAGTGCGCACACACACACAAACACACACACACACACACACACACACACACACACACAAACACACACACACACACGTGTAAAGCAGCTGCGTCTTACTTGAAAGGCTTTCATTGTGCTTTTGTGAGAATCAGCCCCCCTTTCATTGACGCCGTATGGAGAGGGGAGATCAAACGGCTTCCTCTGGGGTAGCGGTGTTCTGGGTGCCACTGTGAGGCACTGATCATTACAGGAGGAGTAAACAATTGAAGACACGCTTCAGGTTAGCGTTCAAACTAAAAAAAAATGCTGTGACCGTCCTTCTACACTATGTTTGTGATCCCTCCGAGTGAAACCTCTTTTTTTTTTAAAGAGCTGTGTTGATATCGATTGTGGCTGAGCATCAAGTGAAAGATCCACATCTAATAAGTCTTCGCTCAGGCAGTGATGCTTGTGAGAAAATACTTCGACTTACCAGCCAATTGTTTTCAAACGTGTATTTGGGTATGTGTGGTTAGAGCTGCTGATTTCTCTGCAGTTTGTAACCCCACAATATTTTGAGAGGAGCCAGTTATAAGAACTTTGTTTCTGTAAAATGAAGTGATACTTTCATGTCACTGCTTTTGGTATTTAGCATCTTCACAAGTCTTACCTTCGTATTGTTTTTTAAATTGTGCATGAAACATCTTGCCGGTTTCAATCCATGCCCTTACTGGGGATTTGACAGTAACCAATATACATTGACACACTGCTTCATAAATCCAATGGCCATGAGGCGTTATTGATGTAAAGATATTTACAGTCATCGTTATCAACCTGCGTGTGAGTGTCCTCGTTGCCATAAATATAGCAGCCATCCATCTATTTTCCCCCCTTTTGGCTGAGAAATACTAAAGTGGGTTACTTCTGTAACATGGGACAGAGATCATGATGGTCCCAGTGAGAAAAATGAGCAAACATTGTGAAGTAAGCCATGTAATCTTAGCTATAACCTGAATATGAGAGTATCCAGGTTTTTAAAATTTTTCTTTTACATGCTTTCACCATAAACTGAGTTTCTTGAGTGGCCGCTTTTTTGCAAATTGCAAATGTTGCCAATTAAACAGAGTACAGTTTATGCAGATTACCTTATATTTCCTAATTTCAGCCCTCATCTCCCTTTCAACAGATGACAAGCTCAAGGGCAGGCCAAGTCCCAGACTGTGTCGAATTAAACCACTCTCGTGTTGCTCGACAAACGCTGGTAAACAACAGACAGCTGACTTCCTAGATTTGTTTCCCCCTTGTGTGAATATCATAGTAGGCATCGGTGTTATCAACCTCCTTTCTTCCCCTCTTTCCTTTCTCTCTCTGTACATTTTGCAAAAGCGGAGTTTCGTGTTTAAACCAATTCTGGATCCATTAAACATTTTATGTTCCTCCATGAAAACTACTGGATGCCCTCAGGCGTCAGAGGTGTCATTTCCTCGTCTTAATGTCCGTCTGAAAATTACATCGCTAATTTCCTGACCTATCGCCACCTATTCAAGCCACTTCCACTCACGCGAAGTGTCGTCTTTGCTCATCTCGTCTTCATGTGTCCTGGATGAATAGATCTTTTGAATGTACTCGTTCTCTCCTCCCAATGTTCAGTCACAACACAGTGTTTCAACACCGATGGTCTTTATAGTTTGTAATTGAATGGTCGGGTGAGTTCTCATTAAAGAGATGCAGCACAGAGACTAGCGGACTCTAATAATGTGCTCAGTAAACAAGAAAAGTAAAGTTTCAAAGGACTAAAGAAATAAAAGCCAAGAGTTAAATTATTCTCATTAGTCACTCCATAAACTCTATCGCCCGATCTTCTATAGGATCTGTTCTGTTCTGTTTGTTCAGTACATGTTTCCTTAACACGAGCAGCAATTAGAGCAGCAGTATCATCATCCAGAAAGCTTACTAGGCAGCACTCTTACAAGTGTCAACAAATTCTTTCCATTAAAAAAAAAAAAGACAAACGGGCATTAAAAGACGGGCGTGCCGGCCGTCGTCCACAATGCTGCACCCGATATACAAATACCTGTCATGCAAATGAGGGGCTCAGTGCATCAGCGGTCCCCTGAGCTCGGATTGTGCTTGAAACATGAAGGAAAAGGGAAAAAAGACACGGTGCTTTTGTTGGCAAATTAAAAATAGCTTGCCTAAGGTGACAGTAAAGAAACTCTCCATTTCCACACTCTTCCAACATTTGTTTTCAATTCTGTCAGTTGTTTTTTTTCTTCTTTTTTTTAATGCAGTGAGTAATGTAATCACGTTTGACAGAATTAAAAAGGCTCTGAATGTTTTTGATGCAAATTAGCTGAATAATCTGACTGGATGACTATGCCGTGAGGTTTGTTCAATAATACAGATAATAAGTGGTAAAATAATAAGTGGCAGGGCCTAGTTTGCTTTTTGAAAGATGTCAGTTGGGGACAATTTAGTTGAGTTATTTTCATGGTTTGGCAGTCAGTTGACATCTAAAGGGAACTGAAATGTCGTATTGTAGAGTTAATTGTATGCTTTCAATGCAGGTAAATCCCCAGTGGTGCAGCTACTGCACAGGGAGTCAAAGAGCAGCTAAAGACCTCATCAGCCAATAAGCACTGACTGCAGTAATTGTTGAATTTAGGACACAGCTCTATAGTCACGTAATCCAAGTGGCTGTTGACTAAAAATAGCCCTAAATCCTGTCACATTTGGTTTGATGTGACAGTCTAGCGCCGAGAATCGAGCAGTGATCTTTGTGGTCTGAAATTCAACAACATATTTAAAAAATACATTTTTTAACTGCACCCACTGTGGTGGAAAACACTTCTATTCAGTATGACAGTCTGTCAGTCATTTCTGCACTTACTTAGGCTACTACAACTTTTTCAGTCAATACCGATAATTACCTGCTTCTCATGGCAGATACTGACAAGATAACTGATAATAGCCTATCAGACGTTCTGCTGGTAACCCAGGGTAGGCAGTTTTCAGGAAAAGGCAAAATGCACGTACGTAACCCGTACGAGTAGTCGTTCATTTTAAACATTGTTCTTCATACAGTAACCTGTACGAGTACTAGTTGTTCATTTCAAACACCGTCCCGATTGTGACCGTCATCAAGTCGCCTGGTCCAACTTCACAGCCGCGCTCTGTACACTCGCGCTCATGTTACCGTAGCGTAGCTCGTTTATAATCCCTTTACTTCTGCCGATTGCATTCGCGCTTCAAAAATCAAAGTGGTGTTCATTTGTGAAGATTATCTTGCTGAAGAAAACATGTCTGTATCATAAACTTTCTTTGCTACAGAGCAAATTTTCTGCAATAATCCCCAAAAAACAATGGAAACATCCCATTGGCTTTTTACCACTTAACAGTGTTAGATAACATATCATCCTCAACTCGGTTCAAATGGCCACATTTAAAACATGGAGTGTGGTGTCGATGGTAAGAGAGGGACACGGGTGGACCTAATGAGCGAGGACAATTTTTATCTCTCTTTTTTGGGATTGTGGGCATGAGCGTTATTATGATCATTAGGCCTCATCGTTGCCAAATGATCAATGTCAATGCTGCAGGGCAAAACTGTCTCGACCAGGGCGCGTTACTCTTATGTTACACCAGTGATAATTTGTCAAGATTTAGGTTTGTTCCTCCCAGACTTGTAATGAGAGTACAGTGGGTGCATTATGAGCACAGCACCGTATGGCAATTCGCCTCTCTTGTTGTTTTTAGGGCAGGAGAAAGATAAATTTCATGCTGTCATTTTCATCTTGCTGAGCCAAGGTTTGGCTGACTAATGTTCAGTGTAAGTATACTGTTGGCAGGCGCTGAAATGCACGATAAACCTGTAGCATAAAACAGCCCAAGTGGCCCTGGTGGTCCAGTTTAATCAAAGCCAAACATATTTTATCCTCTTCTGAATTTAAGGAGAAGTGACTTGATATACGTTTTTATTAACGCTAAACTTGGCAGGAATCTAAAGAAAAAAGTCTCGCTGTCTTTGCCAAGCCTTCTTGGAAAAAGCTTACTCTCCCTTTGACTGCATGGGTGGAATACTCTACGACATTCTAAAACACACTGTTGTCCTTCATTAGCATAAATGAATGAATAGAAATATATACCAGATGGAACTTTTTTTTTTTGAACAGAAATAGATTTGGACTTGCCATGCCGTGTGCGTAAAATTTACCCGAAAGTAGAGAGGGAATAACAGAAATCTAGTTTCCATAATTAGGCCAGAGTGCTTAAAAGCAAAACGCTGTCACAGCCCTTAAACATTTGTAATTTGACATTCAGAAGGAGCTCAGACCTTTTTCCAAAAGTAACATAAAAACTGCTAGCACAAGAATGTGGCGGTGATAATACACTGCGCATGTGACAGTGAATCTGACTTGATACTTGACAACGTTTTTCAGGGGCTTAAGATCCCTTCTAGGCTGTGAAAGAGACGGGCGGAGAAATGAAACTTCCTGTAAGCACTTTCGGGTACAGTAGTGTTTAAACCCACTGACATGCCACCTCTGCTTCCATAAAATCATGATGGCTTGCTGCTCTGGGAAATGGCCTCATATAACACTGCTCCCTGGCCCGCATGATGTGTTTCAACCCAATTTTCCTTCCCTTTTCACATGTAAAAGTGAGGTTGGGTTGTTAGGTGGATCTAACAGTACCCTCTGTGTCCCAATGAAGCTGATGTGACTAACACCTTGGTTCAATATTACTATAAGCCATCTACAGGTCCCACCTGTCAAGTCGCTAATGGCTCAGACCTATAATGCTTACCCAGTTGAGCATGTTTGCACACACGGAGCCCAGCTGTGTAATTCTCTGTACATACTGCTGAATCTACAATATTTGATATCCATTAATCAAATCTGTTAAGTATACAATCTAGAAATGAGTGTTCCCAGACACTGGTACCAACTGAGCTCAATGAATAGTATTAACTCAATAACCCTGATGATTAAAAAGACAAACACATTTCATAAAGGAACCTGCCCTTACTCTGAATATTTATCCATTAATAATTGACAGGTCACAATCAGTTATTCTTAAATGGACTCCAGTTGGAAAAGCAATACTTCTGATATGTTACTGAAATCACACATGATTATAAAGGAACTGTAATGGTGGCATCTGTCCCTGCAGTAACATGCATTACACTGTTGGGAGGAAGAGATCTGATCAGATAAACACAATGATCATGTAAATCAGTGTGACTTTAACAATTAGAGACACGGAACACCAAACTAATGGTGATCTGCTTTCTGGTCATTACAGCCATGAAGTAAAAAAAATAAACAAAAACTACTGGAAAGCAGCCGCTAAACCGTGGACAGGGCGCCTGCATTGTGGGTGAAATATGTCACAGTTCATCAAGATTCCTAGTGAAGAGCAATACCTTCCCGAGCACTCACCACCTGTGCACATGTATTACCTCCAGCCTTGTTACGCTGTCTGCAGCTCTATGCCAGCGCAATTCAGATGGCAGGCCTTCACTGTTGGTACTTTTACATTCTGTTAATCCTCTTAATGACTACGTTGTTACTGGTTTGTGTTTTAAATTTCAGAAAGTAGCATTTCACGTGTAGTAATGGAGAATAAATAGGACGTGTGTGCACTCTTTTGGGCTGTAGTTGAAAGTGCAAATGCCATATGTGGGATTGGGGGAAAGAAAAATCACGATTAGAGGAAACACTGTGTCTGGCTCGAGTATTCTCAGCTAATGCTGTTTCAACATCATCATTAAATAAACCGAAAAAAAGGAACAATAACATCATTAGCAGTGGTTCTACTGCTAAGATACATTGCAGGCTTTAGGGCTTCAGAGCAAGAAAAAGAAAGCCACTTGTTGGCTCAAGACAAGAGAACGAGATGACAAAATAATAAAAAAAATGTAACTACAACACAATTAATGTTGCTTGCCCAGTGGATAGTGGAAAAGCAGAATCATTTCCTCTGGGTTTAAAATTCAAGTGTAATACACATAAAAATACTGCTGTTGTCATTTAGTATCCCTCAGAAAAAGAGAAATATAATAAGTGTTCAAATCTGTGACTCATTGGCTATAATATTAACATGTTACTTTATGAACATGATCATTACAATAATTTGTCTGGACATCATCACACCTATTTTCTTCCATAATTATCTTATGTTCAATATAGTTGGGATGATAAATATTGTCAAATGTACCCATTATTAATTTCATGAAAACTAACCCACACATTTCAGATGATGACACTAGAGGAAGCATCTACAATGAACAGACGCAAGCTATCGACAGCAATGCTTTTATTCTGAAAAGCAATTTTCAATTTTCATCAGAGAAATTAAATTCTAAGAAAATGGATGTCAAACAGAGCGTTTGTGAAGGGCTTAACCAGACAAGATTCCTTCAAAGCTGATAGCATTACATGGCCAGCAGAGCGGGGGCCCCACGCGGAGGGGAAATTAATATCTCAGTCCAGACTGTGACAAGTTCTGCAACCCCTCAATGGATTATGATTACAGCTGGAACAAAGTCTTTGCCCATTAGGACGGGTAGCTGAAGTGACTTACAATGACAAGAAGTGGGCACCAGAAGGAAGGGACTGAGAAGTGAGATGTACAAATCTACAACTTCCGCCATATGTTGTGATCTGAAAATTGGCCCGATGGGTAGTGGGGTCAACTCGAGGTATTAGTACTAGTTTTGTTGAATAATCGCCTCTTTCACATTTAAAAACATTTGTTTCCTTTGTGTTTTGTATTGTCATATTCTTATACTTGCAATTGGCATGTACTGTGTGTATACCATGTGTCCATATTGATTAGTGTTATTGGTACTCCCCTCTGCAGGCTGGGAACATCATTGTAAGTGGATGTTATGTAATGAGGAGGCTACATCAGTGATAGAAGGTATCGATGTATTGCAGTAGGCCCATAAAGTTTACACGATATTCAATAAAAGCCACTGCTCGTTGGGAGATTTGCATGAATAAATAAGCAACTGTTTGAAAAACCATTTCACATATGATGCGTCCTTTTTTATTTCCTCTTCCTCATTCCTTGCAACTTTTCAAACTAATCCACTCACGAAAATGAAGAAACCAGTTTGTATGACACATCTGTCACTGTTACTATTTCTGAACGCAAAGGAAACTGAAAAAGCAGAAAGATGGATGTTAGAACAGGGCTGTTGTGAGAGTGCACTTCATATGACAGTGACTCAACAATTGGCAACGAAGGCTGAACACGGTGAGACTTTTTCTCCTGCCGCCCGCATTGACACGCATGTTTAGCCTGTCGGATCACAGTGGCGTTGACACAGCTCCGTTGTGTGCAGGGAATGATATTGCAGGTCAGCACTGTAACCTACCGCTGTGAGGCTGCTGTGGGAATACAGATGAGTGTGGGATGGTAGCGTACAATACAGCATGCAATACCGTGTCAGTGGAGGGAGAACAAAGGGAATTGGCTGTGGACTATATGGTGCTCTGGATGCACAGAAAAAGGGGGGAGACCAGGTGTAGGAGATAATGCGGTACTTGAACCAGCAGATGTAAATGGACCTTAAACTGGACCTTGTGCAAAACCGCATTATCCCTCCAGGTTTTGTCAGCACCACGGCACAGTGGTGTTTAAGTTATCACCTGAGAAATCTTATTTGAAATGACGATGCCCCACCACTAATTGGCCCTGGGGGGGGGGGCCTGCATTATTCATGGGAACAGCATGTTCCACTTGTTTGCATGGCAGTAATTGTTTTATGATTAACCCCCTGAATGCTTACTTAGTTCATTTTCAAATCCATTTTTATCCATCTCACTGGTGTCTGATTCTTGGCACATGCAGTTTTTTGAGGTGCTTGGTGGGGGGGGGGGGTTGCTTTAGGCCAAGTGGGTCTGCTGGCCCCATATACGGCTCCTTTACTATAGGAGTTAACCCTTGACTCATACCACTCAGGAGCAAATCTATTTTAAATAAGTGATGACCAATAAAAAATAGCTTTAAATAGGCAGTGAGAACTCTCATCGACCTGCAGTCTTATTACAATCACAAATGCAGGATTTCATAGCATTCCCAACACCTGGAGCGATGAGCTTTCTAAAATGGGGGATTATGGAAAAACTTTCCCCAAAAAGAATTTCACTATAAAAATTACATTTTAAGTGAAATTCCATCTTTAGAACTTGAAATATTAAAAGGAATATGCTAACAAGTTCAATCGAAATGATCACAATAAATCATTTCAAAACTAATGACATTGTGTGCTCAAACTAATTATGTGAAAAGTCATTAAATGAGAGAAAACATATCCATCACTTGGACGACCAGACAAACAGTTGTCCGCTACGCGAGACGCTGAGTCACCGCTCCATCAAATTTGTCTCCCAAAGGAACGCTGGCTTCAAGCCAGGAAGCAATAAATTATGAATCGTTATTGCACAGGTTACATTCTTGTTCGTTTTTTATGTTAAGTATCCAATAAAGTACATTGCTAACGAGACATTTCAAGATGAGCCCAGAAGCAACAGCGTCTCGGCTATTTAAACTTTCACACTGTCTAGTTTCGTTAATGAGCTGAACCCTCCATGTCACATTGGGGTTTTCGGGCGCTATGCAAAATACCTTTTCCAAACTACTTTTTTCCCAACTGCTCCTCTGAACCACTCTAAAATCAGCTTCCTATACTAATGAGTCGTTAATTTAATGTACTGCATAGGCTCGAGCTTCAGAGGTCTCAGATCGTTATCCTTTACATAGCCAACAGGTGGGCCTCACTAATTGGTGAACGACTAAAAAGCACCCTGATTGGTCCAAAAATGAAAAAAAAGCAGTACATAACAATAAAATTCACAAGGTCATTACCCCCGAAACCAACTTGGGATATATTGTGCCACACTGATAATTAAGTACATCACCAGCCTTTTTAATTTTTTTGTCCATTAAACTAGTCCACCCTGACTTAAAGCACAGCTTTCTAGATCGTAAACTAAGTCTGAAAAATGTAAAAAATAAAAAGTAAAAAACACCAATGACATCTCAATGCAATCCATTCAAAATACTGGCAGATAGTCCACTAAAGTCATCAGAGAAACAGGGTAAGACATGATGACAGGCCACAGGGCAAACATCCGTCTTAACTTCATCTTTTTCAGTCTTGTGGTTTCACAAAGATTTAAGACGCACCAGAGTAAGATCACGAGATGGGCTGCTCTTCGATCGATGTGACTTCCATGCCATCGCCATCAATCAAATGCCCCATATATCACTTTGTATCACTACTGTGACAAAATGGTCCGTGCATGAACATGGCAGGTGTTGCCCGGACCTTCACTCCTCTTGACTTTTCTGCTTATCGCTGGAATATGGGTTTGATGGACTGGCAGCATTCACAGTACCCGGACAATGAATCCTAATGACTTTGGTGATACCCTAACGTTTACTGTATGAGGTTGACTTTTGTGATTTTGCGTGAAATTGACAACTATTGGATGGGTTGCCATGGAATGAAAATCCCTTGACTTTTCCCCTAGAGCCATCCACAGCATTTGTGTCTTCAGCATGGCTGTAGGCACTTAGTGTTGGTGTAAAGTGTTTTGCAGGAGATTGCCATCCGTGAGCGTCTTGCTAAGACAAGAGGTTATTGATAACTTAAAGGGGTCTCTAAATGTGTCAAAACAGTATCATGAAATTGAAACGGAGACCACTGGAGCCATGATCCATCAAGCAATGACATTGTCCCAAAAGAGTCCATAAAATATTCTAGAAACCCTGGAACTTCATGCAAAGCAACACTTTACATCCTGCTTATTTTTTCGTGAGAGTCAAGTGGGCCTTTAACATCACTGAATCCATCCAACTTTAGGGTGCGTCTGTGAAGCGGCTTGATCGGTAGCTATCGATCACACTAACGGGTAAAGTATTCACGGGCAGGTTGGCGATTCGGTGTAAGTAGAAGCTATTGTCATTGCTAACATGAAGGACAGCTCTGTAGCCCAACTGTAATTGGAATGCAATGTTTCACTCTCTGGTAATGGCCATACGAAGAGAATGAGAGTTCAGCACACGCACTAGACCGGCCCAACAGAATAATTTAAGCCATAAATCAAACGTCTACGCCGTGGTTCACCTTGAAGCTCCGTTGGCTCATCTTTGCCACTTTAGACGGAACTTGTTGTGTTGAATTCTGAGTCTTGTTTTCTCATCAAATCCAAACAAGGATAATACTGTAAGACTTCTATTATGTTCACTACTACTTTAAGATAAATGAAGCGGCTTTCAAAAGCAACAAGCTTATTGTATTTCTGGAAATACTTTTAGTCTGATCTGCTGCTATAGTAAAACCCGTTTTCATGTTTCTAACCTTACAAGTGAAAAGGACAGTATTCTATGGGACTTATCAGTATTTCACTTTCTCTGCAGCACAATTATTGACTGATATCATGTATTAAATAAATAGGAAATAAAGCGAAAAGGTGGATTTTCACCTTGCCAGTTTCTTATATAACACTTGGATGTTTCATAGGTCTGCAGTATTTCATATTGAAGAAGTATGCAATCTGTTGTAAACTTGGAATGAAAAGATTTGCCCTGAAATACAGAGAATCAGCATAATCTGATCCAGTTTAAGACTTTGAACGGGTTGTTCAGTGTCATGTGTGTGTTATTAGAAATGTCCATGTATTGAACAAATACCGCCCTTCGACTGAATTTTAAATAGGCAATTCATAATTTAACTTATCGTCATTCAGCCAGATATGAAGGCGTGTATGCCACAGGCAAGAGCTGGCCACCCATTTCCCCCTGTATGACACAGAGGGATATTACTGATGGTGTTCTTCCCTGAAATACATTAGGCTTGCAAGAAATATTTCATCTTATCTCAAGAGCAGATACTGTGCCTCAAAAAAAAAAAAAAAAAAGACCTTACGCTGCAAATGTGAATCCCACAAATCAAGGCATGCGCACACATCACATTTTATTACCTTCTTATTACACCACGCAGATGGGTAGAAGACATATTTAAATTGGATCCATGAATGTTGGTATATAATTAAATTCATAGCTTTTTCCGATATCCTCCAACGTTGTAAGTTACCTCTCGCCCGGTCGAGATGATGATCAGCTTTCCCTCCTGTGCGAATGAGGTGAGTGGGACTCTGAACGGGGCTGTGATCAGCTTTTTGGTCCCGCTGCCTCTGTGGACGAGATGTTTACCGGGGCTTTTGTGTGGCCAGTAGGATCCCACTTAGTGTGAATGATGGCAGCTGTGAGGGTGCCTCTGGCAAGTGCGACTCCAACTATGGCTGCTTGGTCTCATGTAGCGTACAGCACCAGCTGCTCAGGCTGTGCAGCACTCCAGCGAGTATGACTGATTGAGGCTGAGGTAAGCACGTCTCTGGCGAGTGCAACTCCGGCTGCAACTGTGGCAGATCTCGCGGCAAACGCCACGTGCGGTGCAGCTGGCTACTTGGACTGCGGCTGCATTAGCCCGACTGTGGCAAGTGTGACTTGAGTATCTGTGACGGGCACGACTCTGGGTGCTCTGTGTGGGCTGCTGCTGCTGCTGCTGCTCAGCCTGACGGACTGTGGTGAGAGTGGTTCTGGTGATCAAAGCAGCTTTGACTTGCTGGTGCAGCGAGTTATCACTCCGGTGGAGTTGGCTGGTTGGGCAGAGGCCGAGATGAACACAACTACAAGTGCGACTGACTGCAGCCGGGTGAGCGAGACTCAGTTAAGCACCTTTCACTCTGTTTTCCAGCAGCAATGAAGGGTGAGGCTGATAAGCTCCAGTTCTACTGCAATCTGGAAACACACTCACCAGTGTGTGTTACTGTTCCAAGTAGCGACACACAAGCTTTGGAGCCATTTTGTATGTTGTTGTATGACTAATCATTATGAACTTCACATTGTGAATTATGCCAAGTAATTTATTGTTTATTCTAAAGATTATATTTAAATTCCCAATTGATATAACAATTAGTTTACTTCCAAAAAATAAACCCCTTTTCTGATTATTTCAATATTTTATTCAATCATCTCGTAAACACAAACAACAAGATAATAGAATCTTCTTGTCAGATGCCTGATCAGAAAATGACTCGTCATCACATTTAAAAGGACTGCTGTGACAAATGGATTACATCATACGTTTCACTGAACCAAAAACATCTGTATTTCTGCTTTAGTATTTGAGTTGAAACTTTAAATGATCATGTAATGGATGCATTTCATCACTGGAGTAGTTTTCCGTTATTATGATCAAATCTATTTCTGCAACAGTGTGGGGCAAGGGAAATAATTAAGATTGTTGTAATGTTAGTGGAAGCCGCTTTCTCACTCCTACGTGGCCGTTAAAGCAAAAAAAAGAAAGAATATAACAGCAGAATAACAATGTCAGACGACGCGTGGTGCAAAGTTACGTTACCATAACAGCTGCAGTACAGAAATGACAAAGTGCTCCGGGAAGCATCCGCTTTCGGAGGTGTTCGTGCATAACAGTTGTACCGCTGTGATAAGCCACTTCCAGTTTGCAGACTTTACACAGCACCACGATGTCGGGTTGCTGTCAGAAATCCTTTCAAACTTAAGTGGAGCGTGGACGAGGCTTTTATGCTGCAGCTTGTTCTCGGGGCGAACGCATGCTTTCTCGCACTTCATGCAAATTAAAGTGTTTTTGTAATAGATTATGTCTACTACAAGCCCTAGTACTATAGTACATTTAGTATAGCGTGTTGGTAACTTGAAGCTAAGAAACCTTTTTCCTATCACATAATGGTTAGTACTTGTCCTAGTAGTACTTGTTACTACTAGTTTCTGTCACATTGTAGGACAAAAAGAAGTAATTCCTATGCATCTTCCTGCTTCATTGGGGGCGAACAGATACACACAAGGAACATGGTGCATCAGTACTGGGGAGGAGTTGTGGAATTAATGTTAAAATAGACACTTAACTTATATTACCCCCCCCGATTATTTTACACATAAAACCAGTACATAAATCATCACCGAGTGCGCCCGGTGTTTGTTTTTCTTTCTTGTGCCTCTGAAAGGCGAGGCAGCTTTCATTTATTTTGGTGCCACTTATATACAGCAAACTATTAAGATCATAGTCTGGTCTCAAAATAAACGGCAGCCGATACTCCCAACAAAGCGGCGAGTACTTTCAATTCCCGAGGCACTTCTCACAGTAACACATTCGCGTCTTTGAACTCATCGGAGAGAATGATAAGAACATTATATTCAAAATTCTGCGGTTCAAAAGCAAAGAACAACATGGAGTGCTCCCGGGATCCACATGGAAATATGATGGTAGTATAAGACATATAAGTATTTCTAAAAAAAACACCTGAAATTCCCTGAGGCATGGCAATATGTAGCAATATATCAGAGTATTTAATTATTAATAACAAGGTATTGTGAAGAAGCGGGTGTCTTGGTGCTTTTGTGCGTTTTCGGTGTCCTTCATGGCCTATCCGCCGGTATCATTGTTGCAACAGAAGCTCACTGCAGCGTCTACTGTTAATGTCAAGCCTCGGTGCTTTCATCTCTCCAAACTCGTTATTATACTCGTCACCAATAGATAGAAAACTCGAGAGTCTGATGAGGCTGGTACAGAGACAATTGATTAATCAATTACTCGATCAAGTGAAAATAATTGATTGCCATTTTCGAAGATTCATTGTTTTTGTCGTTTTGTTTCTTACTGGACATTATCAGCATGGACTCCGGTGTTGAATTGATGTGTCGCTTTTATTTACTTTATTTCCATGCACTGTTCTTCGAGGTCAGTAAGACTCCAACAACAGATTCCTTGGAGTTTGTATTCACTAAGGCCGTCCTTCTTTTTTTCCTCTCCTTCCTCAACCATAATTGAAAACTTGCAAAGGTACTTCTTATAAACTCAGACCGTTACCCAACACAAAGCACTAAACACAAAGCTCTGGGTCGTTCCAGTTTAGTGTTTGTGCACCTGTTCGGTAGTTCTCAAGTCCGCTGCATTGAAAATAGGATCGATCGCATGAAGTCTGCCAAAACAGGGAGATGCAATATTAAGACAGGAAATAACTACACATTGGTATTCACTCTTATATGGTAATCAGGCTTTATCTCTGGCTTGGTACTGAATTTTTATAAGGATATTACAAGGTTACCGGATCTGAATAAACAAACCACCCTTGTCATTCAAATACTCTCGGCACCCTGAGAAACAGGAATGCAAACAACGCAAGTACAGGACATTAATAATTCATTTGAAATTTTGAAGGCGCAACGAGCAATCTGAATTTAGGAATCCAGAATGTATAAACAGACACATATTGTGCATTTAAAGCTTTGATATACAGCTAGCAATAGGTAGCGAGGGACATCGACTGAACAGAAAGAGCCAGGCATCGCTCAAAGGCCTCTAATGATTCACTAGATGACTTAGTATGGACAGTAAAGATGTGGCCACCAGCTGGAAAGTGATTGACCAGCAGAATATTGTAAACATTCAGGGGGTATCTCCCCCCATTTACAGCAGCTATAATCCGAGCCATTTGAGATACTAGAATGTTTAAAGATCTGGTTCCAAAGAAAATAAATCATCCTGTAGAGCAGACATCCTGTTTTGTATCTCATTGTTCTCATATCAAATCCATAACATAATAAATGTTGAGGATTTCACTCCTCGCACCTGAAACGAGGCCAAAATTTGCTACAATTTGAAGTTCTACACCAAACATAGGTAGAGTAGGAACACATGTTTAGCGGACACATCTGCAACATTTGAATCGATCAATCATGTCAAATGTTTGTTGCAGCCCTAAACGAAACTAAAATTTGCAATCATGAATCTCGTCTCACAATATCCTCTCGATATGATTCCGCGGAAACAAAAGTCATCGTATTATTGCGTTACTCTCTGCCCCTCCGATCCCATGCACCAGTAGCAGGACTGGAAAAGGCCGTGCTGTCCAGTAACCTGCGACAGCTTTTTTACAGCAGGACATCCTGTCCTCACAGAGAACTGTGTTCACATTCCTGGCATCAAGCCAAACTCATTCAAGGTGGGTGTCAGAGTCTGACAAAGTTGTCCGTTCGCCTGTTTGTGATGTTCATGGATATGCATCGAGGCAAAGCCGAGGTCTGACTGCCAGTGACATTAGGATGCCATTCCAGACAAATGTTATCCTTTCTGCCTTTCGTCTGCCTGTTATTTGTGGCTTTGGTGTCCTTTGTTTTTTTTACATTTGTGCACATTAAACTACTAAAGATGTAGTTGCACATTCTGCTTAATAGAAAGATTAACTTGCACTCAGATATGCGGACAAACTGACACCGCACTGACGGCAGTGGCGTTTATTAATTTATTTTTATTTGAGAAGATGAGAAAGTCTTTGCACGGCCCCTACTTTTTTAGATTAACTAAGGATTGAATCAGTGTCTTATGCAGGTACCGTAAGTGTCTTAGAAGCTGCAGTTCATGTAGATAGTGAACATTTTCAGGCAGGATAAAAAGCTGATAACAGCTCTTCTGCTAGACTGGTTCCAACCAGGTTAACCTTTAGATGTATGAATGATATTTTGTTGAGGTATATTGTGTCTACAATTCACTTTCATGGTCTGTCAAATGTAATAAAGTAGCCCCGTCTCTTGATGAAAGTGCTTGCGGGGTCAGGATATTTGAGAAAAACAATGTTTTATTACTACATCTCCCTTAGCCGCAAACAGTTCGTGGTTGATATTTTAAAAAATACGGTCCTTAAATTAAACCTTATTATTTATTTATTTTTTATTTTTATGAGGTTTGTAAATAATTCTGTAGCTTTCAGTAGTGTTTATGTTTTTAAATTCAAACATTTAAGTTTTAGTCAAAGTATGTATGCTTTAGCGTCAAAATGCTATTTTCCCCAAAACCTTCTGAGAACATTCCTTCATTAAAGAAGCAGACAAAAGTTCCGGCACGGAAGCGGACAAATGTACTGCTGTGAGAACGCCAAGTTAGCTCAGATCCAAAAGTCACACAATAACACAAGTAAACTAACCGACTGATGCAGCGGTATCTCAGCAGGTCCCTTGTCTTGTGAGGTCAAATGTTGACTGTTTTTGTCAATGAGGTCTGCTGGTTTTGAAGACGGCGATATAACGGCTTAGATTCCCTTTTAGGAAGGGCTGTCTGACAGCAACTTAAAGCGGTTAAAATATTCTAAACATGATGTTCTCTTAGATTGATTGATTTAGAAAATATGTTATATATAATAAACTATCTCACTGCGTTTCAATTTTTTAAAAACCCAGAAAAGAGAGCAGATGGACCCGCCCTTTGATAGCATTCATAATGACTCCAACACCACAATGCCTTCTTGATCCATCTTAACCATGCCACTGCTACAAAGTGTTCGAAAAACCTGCAGCGAGGCTTTTAACTCAAGCGAAGAGACAGAACCACTTCTCCCCTGTTTTTAGCATCTTGTCACTTTGTCATTTTTTTTTAGAACTGCTAATGTGCTTTGGTCTTTGAAAGACTTGCCAGCAACTTGTCTCTGAACTTAAGGTCCCCCATGACAGAAAATCCTCAAGCAGGATCCTGCTTTGTCAAGGTTGTGTACTAAAGGTGACCATGCTTTTGCTGTCAGGGCTCCTTAGCTTACGAACGAGCTTCCAGCAAAGTGGAGATGCAATTAAGGCCTTTTTATCATCTTTGATGTTTACTCTTCTTGCGTCCCTGCAGCCTTTTCTGATCTCGGTATTTTGCATTAGCTATCCCCATGACTCCTTCTGTTTATTGAGGCATTTTTGGTTAGTCAGTCATTATAACCTTGACTAACAGATTTCCTGTGGCGAATGCAGAAAATCTGATCGTCATTGTTCTTGACAGGAACCATTTATGGTACAATTTAAACTGTAAAATCCCCTTGTGCATTAAAAAGATACATTTCAGCAGCCGTCATCACACCTACACGGTGTTGCACGGCAATGCAATAGTGATGCAAAATAATCTCTGTGAAGGAAATTTCTCCATGCCATACCTGGTGCAATAAAGAGTAGGCTGAGACAGCATGAGGGTGGCCAAACGCTACGCACATTAAAAAAAAACCCACAATCATCTGGCAGCCATAAAGAAAAAGAATAATAATACTATGGTCTCGGTAGTGAGCTAACTTATAACGAAGGGAGCTGTTGATTTCAGTGCAGAAATGTGCTTTGAGTTGCATTGAGTTACATAAGAACATTGTCCTCTGATGTCATACCAGGGTACATTTAACTCGCTATCCAACGTGATGAAGAGTTCTAAACAAGGCTTAAACTACCAACCTCCCTCTGCACAGGCACTCACTTTACTGTTCACTAAAGCTATCAACTAACAATGATTTTTTATTTATATGCTGATTTATTTTGTTTGTTTGTTTGCTCTATAAAATGTCAAAAATGACAGAAAAATCTGTGTCATCTCCTAAAGGCCAAGATGACAAATTCAAACAGTCCAAAACTCAGATACGTCATTTATTTTCAAAGAAAAGACTCACAAATGAGTAAAGTGAGATGCAAGTACCAGGGAGTGTTGTTATTTTTGCCAGAAAAAAAATTACTGAAATGGTCATTGTTCGAGCTCTGCAGCCTCCCATTCTATTTGACATCACAAGCTCTTCGAATGAGGCCCATGTGTTATCTCCTCTCTTGTTATTTTGCGCTGTGATGGAAGCAGACTCACACTCAGTCAGGAATATGTCCAAAATTGCGATTGAAATTGAATCAAGATTCATTGCACCCTGACAAAGTGGGCTCACGCGCCAGATTCACTGGTTTTTCTTCATTACATATTGTGCAGCGTGCACCAGGCCCGTCGCAGGACAACCACAAAGAAACGTGTTTCGTCGTTCCCGTCTCACTGGTCGGTTTGTAGCTCGACAACCCTGCACAGCTTCCCAAGCCGTAAAAATGATCGGTGTTAAAGTTGGTGTCACCCCCGGGACACTTGGGACACACTCAATTTAATCGGGGTCGATTAAAAGAAAAAACCAAAAGACAATTAAAGCTCCTCTCCCCTCTTAGCATCACAGAAAGCCCTGGGGACCGTCGGTTTCCAATAATCCCCCTCTCCATATCTCAAGCCAAAAACACTGGGTAACCGAGGCAACAGCTGTGCGCATCATCATTTTCTCTCTCTCCAACGTGTGTGACAAAAGTGGTGCCGGAAGCATCGCAGTTTTATTTGCAATCGAGGCACCTGTGACTGAGATGGTCAGATATGAAGGAAAACAAGGACAAAAAACTAAATGTTGGAGGGGTTGGAGTACAGGAGGTCATTCAACCGTGGAAAGGTTTAATTGTCTGTACGTGTGTGTGTGTACCTGAAGCCTCAAAAGAACACCAGAAGTGCGCCACCACTCCCTCTGCACACATCACACCTGACTGCAATGTGTGCATTGCAGCTTGATTCACAATATACGCAACCACTGTCTTTAAACCTCAAGCTCGACTGTATTTCTCAACTCATCTGGATCAGGAACAGAATCTGACCGCTTATTGTGTTTCACTTGAAAAGCTTAAAAAAAAAAACCCTCTCAGTTCTCGGCCAACTTCAATCAAAGTCCAATATTTAACGCTTAACTTCCTTTTCTTGTGCCAAGTGATCAAATGAATGCACCACTTGAGCAATTATTCACTAAACAAACAATGTTTCAAGAGGTTTCTCAGTTTTAGATCAAGCAATAAACCACAAGAGGCATTGATTTACAGTGATTTGACAACAGCTGTGGGGCGTTGTTAGGCTCCATTTCAGGACTTGGATGTGTATAGTACAATGTCAGACATTTTAGGAGTTTTTCAGTGTCTGCAGACATCATGTCGATACAGCCGGTCCTGATATGAAGCTTTAAGCTCCGGGAAGATTATGATATTTGAGAGATTTTGGCTGTCAACCTTCATAAGGCCAGAGTAAACCGTGAAAGATGTATGCAGTTAAAGGGGAACGACGCCTAAATTAAGAATTCCAATATGTTTTTTTTCCATGGCCTTGGGAAGTGCAATCAATATTTGTGAACATGAGCTACTGTACTCTCTCTCTCAAAGCCAGAAACCAGAGAAGTAACTCTCAAACGTATGATGTCAGTTTGTCAGTCGTGAATCAGAAAATGTACTACTGGGTGTCATTTATAACGTATTTCCCAATTTATTTTATTTTTATACTTTATGACATCACAATTTTGAGTTTTATCACTCTAGTTTTGGGATTTGGGAGAGTTCATGTGTACTAATATTTTTGGACTGTGTTAGACCATAGGAATAACGTATCTATTATAAACATAGCTGTGTAGTTCCCTTTTATGGATAGCAGGTGAAAATAAGCAAGAGCAAGGTGGCATTATGTCTGTTACAACCGCCACTTACATATGGATTTGACTTCTTCAAAACAAATCTATGAAATCAATATCAGGGAGTTATACTTCAACAACAACTACAGTACGAACAAACATGCGGATTTCATAGTGTCTCCGATCTCGAAAAATGTAAATCAAACGCCTCTTCTGATCTGTGATTTCTTGCTTTTTTGAGTGTGAGAAACAAAAGTTAACATCTGCGGTGACAATGCTATTGTTAGATGCTGAATGCTCATGATAGAGTGCTAAACTACGCAAAATGTTATAATATCTGCCCCCACAGATGCTTCTGACAAACATTCTGCAGCTAAATACTTTCACATAACGAATCTAATATGGATGATAATCTAACAAAGAACAGTTTCAACTGTGCAACCGCGGCAGCTCCAACAGCCTTTCATCAAACAACCAGTCGATGATTTGCTCTGCACATAATGTCCTTGTTGAAAATCTTTTATGCCATTTTGGCAAGCGGTTCCCGTCCCTATATCACTTTGGAATGTGTGTTCACGTGAGATCGCTCTAGTCAGGAGTCCTCCGTCTCTGCCAGAAACACAGTAACACGAGTAATTTGTTTGTGGAGCTTTTTTTTTTACCTAACAAATTAAAGCTAGAGGAATCTGTGAAGGATTGAGATCAGTGACAATCACAGAAATGATCATAAATCAGCGGGCTTCTGGAGGAAACATTATTCCAGTGTGAAAAGCCTCCGTGATTAATCTCACCGCACATAAATGTGGAAATGATGGGAGCTCACCAAGCCAGAGAATGAGTGAGGTAAGTAAAACTCCTGCAAGCAGGGAACATGTTGGGGAATTAAGACGAATGCAAAAGCACTCCACAGCCTTAAAATATTCAATGTGTTCCCTTCATCCTACAAAAGATGTTTCGGTTGTGCTGAATAAGGGCGTCTCTGTCTGTATTAGCCCCAGCGTGGCCTTCTCATTGTCCCGCCTTGTTCCGCTTCTCTACGTCTTTTTCACGCTGTAAATTTCCTCCTGGAAGCTCCTCGGTCGTGACTGACATGGCCGCGGTCGAGGCTTCAACATACTTGGGAGAGCTCCCGCGATTACTTCCTGTCAGCTGTGATCATTATCATCGCTTGACAGTATAGCTTGATGCCACGGTCTCCTGTCCAATTGAGCTGTGTGGTGGATCTCCGTGCAAACGGCAGTGGAGGGGAACCATGTTATTTAGCTTGCTAAGTCATTTACAAACATGTTGTAGACATTAACATTCATTTATGGGTAGAATATTTGCCTCCTGCTAACAAAAGAGAGGAAAAAAAGAAAAAAACAACACTCTGGGAGACATTACCCTTGTTTATTTTGTGATCACTGAAGATACTTTCCCTTTTACCGCATCGTGCCTCACTGTGCCTCCAGAAACGATGTAGAAATGCTAATCCTCGCAACAATCTGCCTCCATCTCCGCTACCCGTTTTGTTTGACTGCACCCTCATGCAGAATCCAAATAATGGCAATTACAAACAGATCCTCCAATCACGCCGCCTCGGACGTCTATAGCAGGGTTCGCAACAGTCGAGCCGCGGAAGCACAACATATCCGCTCTGCATCTCTCAGAAAAAAGGTTAAAAAAAAATCTGCTCTCCCTGACACATTCCATGCTGGACAATACATCTGAGTTTGCTTCCCTTCCACCACGCAGCCATTTGCTGTGAAAGGGGTGTATGTGTGTGTGGGGGGGGGGGCGTGCAGTATTTCAGGGTTTTTTGAGTTTTGTTTAACCTGGTTTCGGAGAGATGCAGAGAGGATATGGT
>NW_022280048.1:4444286-4445379 GCF_004355925.1 Anarrhichthys ocellatus | reverse complement strand
GGGGGGGGGGGCTGAGAGGAGCTACAGATGACTGTGCATTACATCAAACGAGAGAGGTGTGGTAAATACATGACTATGTGATGTGCAGAGGAGGAACACTCCGGTAAATGTGGCGGGCAAAAGGACAGAGCCAGAGAGCGGGAAATCATCCTCCGAGCCGAGAGGCTTCTCACAACCCCGCGTGGATGTCCAGCAATTAAGAGCGGAGCACGGCCTCCGACATTGGCTGGCTGAAATTCAGGAGAAGATGAGGCTAAAAAAACGACTGCAGCGATCATAATTCGTCCCGCTGCGAAATGTCTGCATGTCAGGCCTGCTTTTTCAACCTGCGCGCCAACATTGTCAACATGCAGAACCAACAGGTTTGTTTGTTATGTGCAGCTCGTCTGGATAAGTGCCAATTAGCAGGTTGTGCACACAGAGATGCAGCACAAATGCTTTTTTAAGAGCAATGGGCGCAGAGTCATGGACCAACACCACTCCACGGTGGGGGGGGGGAAATAAATCATTTGTTGCCCGTTTTTGTTTCTTTTTGGGCAGCAAACAAACAACAGAGCAGTATTTGTGAGTGTGTGTTTTTTATGTAGTCTGCCTGCGACCCAATTTCACCTGATTTGGGGGGGGGGGGGGGGGGGGGGGGTTGCATGTGCTTTTGCAATGGTCTGGGATGTGTCGGGAATACTTGAATTATTTAAACTGTTGGGTTTGATTTCAGAGAGACATCATTGCTCATATGTTAACACACAACATAGCATGCATGGTCACAGGCAGAGAGGAGGGGTGAGGGAGAGAGTGACGGGCGGAAACACACACACATACGCACACCACACACACACACACACAGAGAAAGAGATTTCTCAAGAAGGGATTATGTGTTTTTTTAATGAGGCGGGCTTATGCTTCCTCAGCCAAACACACAACATTGAGTTTGAGTCATTAGGAGAAACATATTAAGTAAAAAGACGCATGGCCACATGGAAATGTTTTTTTTTCTGTTAAACTTATCAATACAGCCACACAAACGGGGTACTGGCATTCATTATATTTCATTAGCATGTCTGTGTGTATGTGTCTGTGTGTGTGTGTGTGTGTG
>NW_022280048.1:4443905-4444186 GCF_004355925.1 Anarrhichthys ocellatus | reverse complement strand
TCCAAGGTTAAGTTCCCCTCTGCTCAACAGTCTTGTCACTGGTTGCGGTCGCTTGTTTCTGACAGGATTTGTCAGCTCTGGGGTCAGAGCGCGAGGCTGGGTGCAGGTGCGGATTTATGAAGGGGAAACGTCGCGCGCGCGCGCCGTCGTTTTGATTGCCCATTACAGGAAAGTAACAACTGTCATAGTGTCGCATTGTGTTGCCGTTTGACTGTCCTGAGAAAGTCAAGCTGGAGAAAGCCATTTAACACCGCCATTGTCTCAGTTGCATTCCCACACAA
>NW_022280048.1:4343557-4443805 GCF_004355925.1 Anarrhichthys ocellatus | reverse complement strand
CCCCCACATGTGTTGCTTTACACTGCCAAAACAACACTTAAATCCCCGACTGAATCTTCACCATGTCAGGCAAACACTATACAGCATGCAGCGCCGCATCCTCACATCAGCATCATGTCCTCTTCGGCATGCGAGGGGGGGACCTGTTAAACCATCAATTATACTGCGGTAGCTGTACACAAACAGCAGTTGTTGCATGTGAATGAAACATTGCCGCGGAGCACATTTCCAATCATTCTCCGGCTATTCTCCGGGCAAGCGACACGTGCGAAACCCAATAAATGACGTTACACGAAACACACCATAGGTAATGACAAGCATTAAAAATAAATAATAATCTCACCAGCAGCAATATGGGATGTTCTCTCCTTGCTGTTTCTTCTCCCTCTCTCTCTCTCTCTCTCTCTCTCTCTCTCTCTCTCTCTCTCTCCAGACTGGGTTTCCTTGGAGTTAATGAGGTTCTTCTGACGTTTGGTCCGACTGATTTCTTTCTCCCTCAGCTGTTATTGTCCACTGGCTTTGGGATTTTTTTTTTCTTTTTTTTTTTCTTCTTCTTCTCCAGCGGTGAAATAATAGAGAAATCGGCGTCCTCTTCGCAAAGCTCTGCCCTTCTTCAAACTAACCTTCCCGCCCCCCTCCTTCTACCCATCTCAGATTGGCGCCGGTCAGGAGGGGCAAGCCTTGAACCCAAGGGGCTGCTTTAGAGGCGGGGATCTGTCACGCGGATCAATGCCCACATGGACATGCGGTGGACGTTTGCGGGAGGGTTCACTGTTAACCGACCGGCTTGTCAGTGATGCTCTCGGCAGGACTCTTTCTCTCCCTCCCTCCCCCTCACCGTTCCTCCTCCTCCTCCTCCTCCTCCTCCGCCTCCTCCTCCTCGTGCGTTATTGCACAGCTGCCTCCCAGGCGAGACGCGGCGGTGAGTGGGCCCACTTATTCAGCGGGGCTCCGCGCGGTTTGAGCACTGACGCAGGTGCCCAAGGTCCAACCGCGACTGACAGAGATGCCAAGCCTGCGTGCTGCTGCTGACAGTGATATAGCAATCTCATCTGAGTCACTGCAGTAGGGACGTGGGACCGGATCATTCCCACTGCGTGACCTTGGGTTGGTGGTCTAATCGCAGAGAGGAGCTAAGGGGGGAAAGAAAATCTGGGCACGGTGGAAAAAAATGAAACAAAAAAATGAGACTCTCTCTCCTTCAACTCAAAATATGCGCAAGGTGCCCTTTTGCAAGGCATGTTAATGTCACTTCTAACCCCTGCTCATGCAGCGGCAAATAGTACAAGACTTGCACTGTGCACAACTCACTGGTGTGTTTGTGTGAGCAGCAAGCGGTCTCTGACCTGATTTTTGTAACAAGATCAAATATATTACAACATGGTAGAAATATGCAGAAACCGAAACGGGTGACCTGCCAGTCAGATTCACAGCTCACATTTAAATGAATGTCACAGCTCCATGCTTTTCATTGCACAAGTCAATTTTGTTTTCCAACCATGCAAAAGACCCCTGTTCCAGTAAAAGCCCCTAGTGTGATTACTTTTGGACCACACATGTTGCTTTCATGTATTCTTTTATTTAGTTGAATAGTTGTTCGACAAATAGTGGTAAAATAGTGGTTGACTCTTAACTTTACAAAGTGATGGCACCGGTTATGTTCCTCTTAACACATTTTGTTATATTTGTTGGATTTCTTTTAACATCCCAATAGCAAACAATAAAACAAAATGATCTGACAAAAAAAAAAGGAAATCTGCCATCTGTGTCTGTCGCAGGATTTTCAAAAGCCCGTCCAATCATTTCATTTTTCCAGAATGACATGATTTGATTTAACATTGTTTGGGGCTAGTGCTGATAGCTGCTTACACTGGAAAAGAGTTGGCAACACTGGGCTGTGTTTGTGGGTTGGACAATTAGCTTTAACATTCATGAATAATAAATGAGCGAGTTTTGCAACCGAGCCCTCTGAGACTGACGTTATCAGATCAGCTCGGTCGATGCTCAAACCTTTAGGTGACTTTAGTAAGACTGCAGCCTTCAGTCTTGAATACATTTAACAAGATTGACAATAAAATAATAAAAGGATGGATTCACCTTTTTTTCAAACAGACGCTAATTTAAGTTTGTTTCCCCATCATTTATAATAGTCCTTAGGGCGACTTTGAAAACCCTTTGATTTTGAGAAACTCATGGCTTTAACACAGTTCAGTAACCGTTCAACAACAAACACGCGATGAACCTCCCCTTTGAGCCCCTCTGACTTAAATACAGCACTTTAACCGTCACCGCTTTGGCCGCCCATTGCATGGCTTTCCTTCACGGGATTCCTCTCTGTGTGGTCCACCACAAGGCTTCTTGCATCCTTGTCGCTAATTAAGTTGCCGTGGAAGGGTTTCCCCCTTCGTTCTCGCTGAGGGTATAAGGTTGTTGGTGCCATTTCCATTTATCATTTTCATTTATTGTTTCATTGTGAAGCCCTTTGAGACTGTAATTCTAATTAGAGGCTGTAATAAATTTGATTTGCCGTGAGCTCCTGTGGGCGAGGAGAGGAAGAGGAAGAGGCCGGCTCTGCCAAGGAGCCTGCAAGCCACAAATAGAGACACAGTTTGGGTGTCTGACTTTAGGTCCTGCGTGCTTATTTTAGGGTGAAACTCATCCATGCTCCCCCAAAGCTAAATGTTCCCTGCCTATATCATCTATGCCACCTGCTGTGTGCGCTGCCTTCTGGCTTATTTCTTTAATCTCTCATCTTATTTGTTTTTATGTGTCACCTCCAGCACATAAGACTCCACTTGGAAGTTCGGCCAGCCGAAAGCATGACATTTTCACACCGCATTTTTGTCTTACCTCCTTTTAGTATACGAGGGAGAGCAGGAGCGGTACAACGAATCAAGCTCAATGTGCCATTTCCACACTTTCTACAGTTACCAAGTGCCTTACAGTTTGCTCCCTTTCAATAAATCCTTGAGCCTGCATAATCATGTCCTCCAGCTCATAATTATAAACTCTGGAAAACTGACACTGAGATATGTGTACGTCTTGGCTGCTTTTGTTAATTAGTCCCAGCTTGCAGACAAAGATGTGTTGGCTTTTGGAAAAAGGAAAAAAAAACTATGCAGAAAAAGTGCCACAGTTTATTCAACAATGCACTTGATAAATATTGTGTAATGTAGAGAAAAGAATATCACCGTACAACCGACTATATGAGAAAGATTTGGCAGCTGAAGTATTGTCATCCCCATCAGCTGATACATTTATCATATCTGACCATTACCTCATCTCTGAATCTGCCATTTAAACTTTTCATTTTAGCATATTCCAGGTCTGAACTCTGTAATCGCTGTAGTCGTATTGTTCGAGAAGCAGAATCAAAGATTGTCAGTTCAGGTGTCAAGTGTCAGTGAGACACTTGACCCCTCAAGAGGTGCTGCCGGCCGAAAAGGTTGCACCCGGCGGCTCCGAGGCGTGAACACGTGTACCTGAATGTCAAACTGGCGGAAAAATCTCGCTCTTGCATCCAACGCCTAGCTTTCTGTTTTCTCACCCGCTTTCTTCTTCTTCTTCTTCTTCTTCTTCTTCTTCTTCTTCTCTTTGCGACTAATGCGTGTGACCTTTTTGAAATTCTGTATTCCTGAAAACGAGGCTACTGTTTCTCCTACTTTCATTGTCGCATATTGAAAATTCAACCAATCGGCCCGCACTCTGGTTGTTGTCGTCGTTGTGTGCACCGAGCCAGGTCCACAGGTGTAAGGGTTGTCAGGGCTGATAAATAAATGCAAGACGTTTCGAAGACTTGCCGCTTTTTTCTTTCACGAAGACGAAGCGGCGCATTAGGATTCGTGCAGATGGGCGGGTTATGTCGCCGGATGAGATCAATCGGTCAATATTACCCGCCATGTGACAGCTCTGAGTAGCTGCTTAAATGAATGAACAATCAGTCCCACCATCATGCACAAGACAATGTCATGTAAGCGATGTGCTGAATGTATATATTTGCAGGCAAAGCTCGTGTTAAGGAAGGAAACACAAGTTATGCACGCCACATCAGCTGGCCATCAGCCTATTCTAATTAGCGCTAATTACTGTCAGCATTTAATGCCAGGCCGCTCATTGGAGCTGTCAGCTCTTCATTTAAGCCATCAGCTCGTCTGTCATTCAGTGGTTCTGCCACGCTGCTCATTGTGTGGATCCCCCACCCCGCTCTCTTCCCTTTCTGGTTCCCTTGTAATCAAATACACTTGCACTGGTATGTTTCGAGGCTGTCCTCAAAACAACTTGCACTCCACATCTCGGCGGTATTGCGCTTGCGGGGCTCTGCTCTCTCTGAAATGTTTCTGATGGAAATGGGCACATTTGCCACAGATACTTTTGCCTGTAAGTGCTGCAAATATCGCTTTAGGAGGAGTTGCAGTGAACAAAGGAAGTGCTGCGGTCATCACAGAAAAATCAAGCGTCTCGAATCCTTGTCGGCCCTGTAATTAATCACCAAGTGCTTTGGGATTCAGCACATAAACACTGTTAGCTTGATGCTAATTGCTTTTGAAAGATATTGTTGCTTGTTAACAAGTCCTCAGTCCATCCATCAATCTGTCCGCTCTCGGCGAGCGTTCGCCCCGTCTCCTTGCTCATATACAGTAAACACAGCGATACAAATAGGTCATTTGGCAGCGTGTGTCCTGAAATGACCCAAGTTTGCTAAGGTTACATATACAAACCGCCGACAGTTCAATTTGAATGTATAATGACGCCACGACTGCCACTTTGTTTAATGCTGCACAAATGAATACCCCCTCGAAGCAATCTGAATTCAGATGATATTAGCTCAAAATAATCCCAGATGGAAATGGGCATTTTCCACACAAGGCGTGTGGCTGCTCTGAGGACAAGAGGTGCTCTTGGCCAAACGCGTCGCTCTACAGCAACGCTTCTCAATCCCGGTTCTTGGCACTCGTGGTACTGCTGATTTTCTATTCCATCACCTCGTTAATTGAAGCTCATTGCATTCTCCTCAGTCCTTAATCAGCACTTGATTAGCTGGCTGAAATGGATGCCAGGAACACATTTAAACTGAAAAGCCCCTCCACGGCCGTCCCCGGATGTGTATATGTAGGCTACACAGCCGGCCCCGTGAGAATAGGCGAGCACTGTGGTCCCAGAGCTGTGTTGAAGGCTATTTGGCTGTCGAGCACAGAACACAAGTTTACATTTGTTCTCAAAAAATAGTTCTCTGGAGATTATAGGTTTGTGCGGCGGAATCAGGCCGACTTAAGTTCCAGGTTTTGTATTTGTGCTGTTTATTTCACAAGGGACAACTTTTCTAACTTGGCGAAATACTGTCAGCAAGGCCGCATCAAAGGACCATGGGCCCTGGGACAATGGCTTTTTGAAGCCTTTTTTGAAGAATTTCTAATTTAGCTCCTTTTACAAAAAAAAGAGATGCCTTTTGTGAGTATATGTAGAGTATTATATGTGTAAATTGTATTTGATATGCTGTTAGTGATTCTTAAAGCTAGTTGTAATGTCATACAAGCATACTTAACAGCTCAATCTCCCCACCACATTCAGAAGCTGTACAGTATCGAAACCTAAATATCCTTAGCATTTAATAGCCAAACTTACTTATTCTATTGCTCTTTATAGATATTAACAGGAATGTCTTTTCTCACATTTTATTACGGTAGCACAACCATTTTAATAACGTACAGAAGCTGTGTCACTCTAACCATAGCTGAACTCATTATCAGTAAACAACCATCTGCCTTCAAGAAAGAAGAAACACAGATATTTATTCGGTGAGCTGTAAGTATCTGCTCAATTAAAAACTGGCATATGGATAAAGTTTCCTGTTTCATCTTAACATCTATCAGAAAACCTCTCAAGTAATTTAATTCCATATCAAGCAGACGTTAATTATAACCCTAAAACGGAAGGTTTAATGAACTTAGCTCGGTCTTGTCTGTAAATCAGCCTCTAGAATTCCGCTGTGGTTGACTCAGCAGTCTTCCAGCGCAGGAGACTTCTGACAGCAGGATCATTTAGAAACATTGTTTTGTGTCAGCTGTCAATCAGGAGCTCTTTATGCCAATAAAATAGCTGGAAACGTACACATGCAAACACATCCACTGTCTTTACACCGACGTAAGACTTCTTCTGACGAAACTGAAATAGATTCTATTTTTTTCTGTTGATCAATCCTCCAAATCATCACCGTAGAATGTGACTCATGACAACACGTTTTAAACTATTCGATGTCTCCATCAACATGTGCCCAAAGCCAGAAACATATCGTATTGGAATTGTTAGAAATTGAAACTCTAAGAATTTCCTTACAAGCACAGCCTGTTAGTACTAGGAAGCTTTGGACTATATACCCGGGGGGTGAAACTGTATAATGCTGTAGATTTCACCCAGAACTCTTTGTGTGAAGCTGCATCAATCCCAGCTGCCAGCTTTCAGTTATCTTACGTATTTAAGCATCTGAAGTTCAATAGAATAATAAGGACATCATAAATAATGCACAACTAATGTCAATATTAAAGGAAAGAAATTCAGGAAAACCTTGTCTCTGTGAGAATGCGATGGTAATAGTAATACAAGGGTGAATACGATCTGCTAATACTGTTCATGAAATTCTAATAATGTTGGAAGACAAGCTACATTATGAATGCCTCTTTTTCATACAACAGGGATTCTCATGAAGATGTATTTCTCATATTCTAATTATGTGATTTTAGATTAGCTGGGTGATGGAAAAAGATTTGCATTCACGCTTATTGTTTTATTTTTTAAGCTGCGTTTTTGTCTTTTTACCACACACCACACACATCAAAGCAGGAAGGATTAGGAGGATGACATGCAGCGCGCGGCTTGCAAGGTGCACACATTATTGATCCACCCGCATGTCAACAGTAAGGCCAGTTATACAATGAGCATTGTTTGATTTGTATCTTCGTTTAACACAAAGTTTGATCCTGTCTCAAGTCAAAACACAATATCCCATTGTAACTATTTCATCTCCAAGCCGGCCCTGGTGGTTTGAGCTACAAGTAGCATCACTGAAAAAGAGCCCAGCCAGCTCTGTAGGCTTCAAAGAGTTTGCTGCTGTGATGTGGGTTTTACCAAGCAGAAACCGTGCTTTCAAGATTTTTTTTTTTTAGGAAGGAGAATACCTGATAGAACGCATTTTAGGTGGGGAGAAAATAAGAAAGAATTATTGAGTAGGCACAAGTTAGGTCAGCCTGGGTACACAAGGGACTGCAAGCGCACTAATGTCAACTTTCTGCAGTGCCAAAGAAAACAAACGCCAGCCTGTAAGACCGAAGTCCATCATTCAGCTTTCTGTTTACGGGGGCTGACTGTGCCATAGGAAGATGTAGTAAACGCTTTAGATCAGGCATATGGAAGTAAAAAGCATAAAGGCAGCGGAAACACTCTGAGCCTGCAGCCAGGGCTCAATAGTGAACAGTTTACAGCTTGGAAAAATGTGGCCGGGGCTTTCATCAACAGCCAAAGGCATCTTCAGAGGCAGATAAAAAAAGAGCATCGAGCAGCTGTGAAGGAAGCGAAACAACTTTACTGTATCTGGGACCCGAAGTCTGAAAATTCATCTCAGGGGGTTACTGTAGGTGGCTTCCAGCAGTTTGTGATATACAGTGATGGCAGTTTGAGGTTCGTAAAATACAGTTCCTAAAAGTCCTGATCCACTCCATCCCCATATTTCACAAATCACCACCGGATCTTTGAGTCTTAAGAAATTACAAAAAAATATTGATCATACCCCATTTACTGATGATCAATAAAGACCGTCTGATGACTGGAATTGATCAACATGGTGGCAGAGAGAGGCTGACAAGAAGGGTCATGACCTTTACAATCACTGAAGGAGGTATGGTAACGAAAGGCTCTGAAGCAATTATCTTGTCAGCTCTGGGATTCTCTGTATGATCAATGGACCGATGTGACCTCATGTCTACAATCACCTTAAGTCTCCAGCAGCCTCCCGAATGTGTCGGCCCTGTCAACGAAAACAGTGCGATAATCAACACCGATGAGTTCGTGTGACTTTAAGCCCCGATTCAAATGTCACAACTCAAAAAGCACATCAGCACAGCCGCTGCGAGATCAAACAAGTGCTGGTTTGAGAAGTGTGTGTGTGTGTGTGTGTCACAGAGGTGTGCGTGGGTTTGACAGAAGCCAGTGTAGTGAGTGCAGTCAAGACAGCAGCAAGGACTCCAGTGAAGCATATGAAATCAGCAAAACCAACTCTGTGGTAGCTGTTAGTCATCTTGCGGTTTAAGCTGTACTTGTGAACGATGGTTGTCGTCACTCAAGATAATATTTTTGCTTTCATTCTGGATTCATTTGATAGTTTCATGTAGTCTATAAAATGTGAAGAATATCAATTAAAAAATATGCCCATGACATCCTCAGATTGCTTGTTTTGTCCAATCATCAGTCCAAAATCAAAATATATTTAATTTACAATGATGTAAAAATGAGCAGTAGCAAATCCTCACATTTAAAATGGTGTAATGGTGAATGTTTGGCATTGTTCCTTGATACATGCACTGTAGGGCCACTGTTCAGCTTTTCAGAATAAGATGTATATGTAGGTCTAGAGAAGAACAACCAGATAAACTGCTAAATTGTACGAAGCTTCACATTTTTGCTGCAGTTTTACAGATTGTTGTCTGATGTGAGGGCTTCTTTTATTTTGAGTATATCATAATGTTTTCATTTCTCTGAGTGCAGTACTTCACAGCATGGAGATGCTCTGTTTACTGAGTGGAAAGATTGTGGCTAATAACACTGCCTGGTTCCAACGAGGCACACTGAAGCCATTCTTCCTCTTTATGCGCTCCCACAAGGGACAATTACCAGAAAACAGTGTCAGGTTTTCACAATTACTCAGTTGATACCGTACACATGGCTTGACATTTAAGGACTCTCTGTCCTCTGAATTTGATGAATGGACATTTTCATAATGAGGTGGCTGTGCCGTCACACTGCAGGACACTATTTTCAATAACACATTTCAAACTGAAAAAAAAAAATAGCCCCATGTTTGCCTCAGGCACAGAGTTGCAGAGGAGTAAACCAGTTTGCCATAAATTTAATCCCTCACAACTGGGGCCGTGGGGCTGTAATGTCAAGGTGAGAAATGCAGACTTTAATCAGGAAAACGTCCACTACCAATGATCAGATTTTATATAATATGGGTGGAGTAAGGGACGATTAACTGTCTGCCTTAGGGTTTTCACACGACTGGTCACGACTGGTCCTATTAACCCCACACCTGAAACAAAGAAATAAAAAAATTTGACCATTGATTCTTGTCTTCTACGTCTACCTGGCACTGTACAGGCGCTCATATTTGCTGCCTGTGGTATTCTCAGGGCAAGGCTTTTTCTGCTTCCCTTACAATAGAAAATTACTTTGAGGTGGTAACTCCTCCTAGTTTGCCGCCAACACCTTCCATATTAGGTCACAGGTAGGAAGTATGCTGTCAATCCAAATACTGTACGGTTGCTTCTGTAATTACGGTGTAGTTTAGGTTCACTTAAAAAAAAAAAAAAATCCGTGTCCACAGTTTCAAAATAAGGGGCTGAAATTGCAGTAATTATCACCAGGTTGTATTGGTTACCATGCTGTTGTTTTCAGGTCACAGTTTTAGCCTCATGAATGCCAATGTTGGTGTGTCCTTAATTTTAGTCCAGACTGAAATAGCTCAACAACTATTGGATGGATTGCCATGAATTGGTACAGAGCTTCAACTTCCCCTGAAGATGAACTGTATTCGTCCTTTGACTTTTCACCTAGTGCCATAATCGTGTCAAAATATTAATTTGTCCAATACTGCAAAAGTAATGACATTCACATCAGTCTCAGATGCACTTTGTGTTCAGAACTACTTCGCTAATGTTAGCATGCTAAATCAAGATTGTGGGTAAAAACCTAATAAAATTCAGCATGTCACCATTTGCCGTTGTGGGCATGTTTGCAAGCTGATGTTAGCATTTGGCTAAACGCACCACTGTACCTATAAGTATAATATGTTTTGATCTATAAAATACGTCAGTAATACCCCTTCTAAGTGTCTTTAATAAGTGTGTTACTATTCAGTAGCAAAACGAGACTTCAAAACGTCATCACGCGACTAGTCCGCCTCCACATACTTGCGCTCATACTACTGTAGTGAAGTTCGTTTGTAGCCTAATGTTAGCATTGGGCTTCTGCTGATTGCGTTCACACTTTAGAAATCATAAAAGCGGTGTTTAGTTGTGAAGATCATCTTGCTGAACAAAACGTGTCCCTATCATAAACATTTGTTTGCCTCAGAGCTAATTTTCTGCAATAATCCAAAATACATTTGAAAAATCCCATTGGCTTATTGTTGAGGGAACCAGTCCAATGCTAACTTTCTTGGTTAGCCTAAAACAATTGTCATCCCTGCAACACTATGTGGATTGAAACATATATATATATATATATATATATATATATATATATACTGTATATATACAGTATATATATATGGAAAACACTTCTAACTGGATTTGCCTGTAGTTTAGTTTTCCTCTAAGTTTGCCCTGTCCAGTCCCACCGTCTCTTTCAAAAAGACATCGGTATGTCTCCGTTTTATAACTGTTCCAGTTGAGCTACTGGCACACAGTAGAAAAAAGAAAACTATGTCAGAGAAACCCATTTTCCCCACCACACAAGTACATTCAAATTTGCCTGATGGATGGATGGCAGATGGATGAATAGACATAATAGAATCACTGTCCCAATCTTATAGCATATTCTGAACATAATCTTTCTCTTGTTCAGGGTAAGAACTGACATGTTGCAGGCAAGTGCACAAGGCTTGTCAGTGATGCTTACCCAGCAGTACAGATGGTGGAACAGTATAAATTGTGAGAGCTTGTCAGGGATCTTGCCACAAACAGCAGCGCGGTTAGTGTGATGGGATATAAATTTTGATGGCGTCTAGCTGCAAGTGCTTATTACCGCTGGTTGAGAGTGCTCACCCCTTCAAGGGAGCTGTATGGAACACTGAACCACAGTATTGCACTTTTGGATGCACATTTTAAATACAACCATCTGAATTATTAACAAAGTGTTCGTGACAACACTTGTGTATGGTAGATTAAACGGTGATTTATTTAATTTTTTCAACAGTCATTTTGGACATTGTTTTGCTTTATTTTACAGCTAGAATTCAGGGGCAGAATTGATTGAGAGAGAGAGAGAGAAAGGATGCTGGTATGGGACAATGGGATGCTGCTTTCATGGTACACGGTTTAGTGCGCTAAGCCACCGGGAAACCCATTCCAATCTCTCTTTTTAATGATCAAGTGAAGACAGTGGTTCAGTCCTTTTCTCTTTCTCCTTTATTTTCCCTTGCTGCCCTCAACAAAGCTATCGTTGCTTTCATCTCTTGTCTAGATTAGTTGATCCCATCCGCTCCCAGCCAGAAGGCACTCCACCTTCTGCAATTAGTGCAACATGCAGTCGCTGTACTTTGAACCAATCAACACAGCCCGAGACCATATCATGCCCATGTAAGCCTCGCTACGCTCGTCTCCACATCGCTTCACAAAGTCCAATTCAGACCTTTTAATTCCTTATGAGCCTGTGTGCAACCTCAGATCTTCTAGGTGGAGATCTCAGGGACCCCTGCGGCTCCGTATATATACATTTAGATAATCACCACATGTCATGTCAGTCCCTCTTATCACTAAAGATTTCCAACAAATGGCTTACTGGTCAATAACTGGCCAACTTTATCTTGTATACATCAGTCATGCAACTATTTTCTTCACCTGGTTTGCAATTTTCTTCCAATTAGAAAGTTTACATTGAATATAACTGCAAAATGTTTCACTTGCTTATTCCTAAAGCTCTTGCACACTATAGATTTGGCGGTGCACATTTTATTACGTGCATTCTTCTTCCTTATCAAAACCCTGTGCCTACATTCAGCTGTGTTCATCTGGTTGTGTATTGAGTTTAAACCTGAAAGCTGATTTCTAGCGAGACGGGAAACATTAGACCACGACTGGGTTGATAAACCGAGGTATGAACTCTCTGCACTACAGTATTTACTTCTTGACTTCTACTTTCCAACAAGCACAGTGGAGCTGTTGAGCATCGACTTGCTCATCTGGAGTCCCACTCTTATTTATTTTTCTTCTTCTTAGGAACAGTGAGCACAGCCTGTTCCAAATCTGATTCCGACACCACGACTTGTATCTGCGACACGGCCATGTTAAGTGTGTTTTCATCAACAACAACAAAAAGGAAACCACCACCCATAGTTTACATCACAAGACTGGATCAGGCCCAGCTGTGCATGCACGACTCTCCCAGCAGCGTTGCCGAAGCGCCAACCAAATGTTTTATCACAGCTGATTGTAAGAATACATGTTGGGCATTTCCTTTTATCTAACTGGAACAACCCTCTCAGCTTGCCAACTTGCTGTACTCAGGAGAGGGGCTTTGTTTTTGCTGAAAATAAACCGTGATGAAGAATTTCCATCAGACGAAATACAACAAAAATCTTTGGCAATGATTTATATCAATGATATTCAATTTGGGATTTGATTCCCTTGTGCGATGACAGAAAAATACAAGAGATAGTGTAAGAAATAAACAAATTCAATGTAATAGTAATGACATTTATTTATGAATTAAATTATCTTCAGATGTGCTGTACCTCATCTGTGATTTGGTTTCCATCTCCTTTGTTTATTACTTGCTTTTTTTTGTTTTTTTTTATTGGAAGCTTCTTTTTGATTGTTTGATTTGATTCGAGCTGCAAGTCCTGGTCCAGGTTTTAGTCACCCACCAAAACGTGAATATCCAGCCTTACGTGCTTAAAGAATTAGTTTCAGGGGTTTGCGTAAGCTCAAGATTTTACCGTTTTTAAAGATTAACACAGGGATGTAGAAGTGAGAAACACAAAACGAGAAAGATCGGGAAAATAGTATCATTTTTATGACTTAATGGCATTCGTGGTTACGCAATTACTCCTGCACCCCCTAATCATATGCTGAGCTATAATGTTGGGGATTAGCCGTGGCCTATTTTTCCTTCTCACACTACAGTACAGAAGCTCTTTTACTTCTCTATAAGTTTCTACCATTTTCTCATCCTGTTCCTCTTTTTGCTCTTTATTACTGTATCACAACCCTCAATGAACTCGCAGGAGCCCAACACACATGGTAATTTAATCGTGGTGCTGGTGCAGCTTTAACGCTAAGCTGCGAAGGGAAGCACTGCAAAGCTGAAGGTATTTCAGTGTGTGTGCTCTTCTTTCACTGGTATTTCTCTCTTACAATTCCTCTCGTCCTACATTATGCTGGGATTTTACGTGCACATGACCCAGTGTCGTTTTTCTTTTAACACAGTATACAATGGGGGGGGGGGTTCTTTCACTCATCACAGCACCCTGTCCCTTCAGGTCGATTGGCTCGTCCTGTTCCATCAGCGACTGTTGCCTCGGTACTCTTTAATCTGTGGGAGCATTCTGGGTCTGTTACCTTGTTATTTGTGCTGTTGAAGCGCCAGAGCACTCTGTGAAATCACTGCCTAAAGCTACAGTAATTGTTTTTGCTATCAGCGCCTAACATCCAAAATGAATTAGGAAACAGCTTTTGTGCAGTCTGCCCCCCCTCTCTTCTTTTGGACAGCGGGTGTGATGCACAACTGCTTGTACCGTCTTTCTCCCAATGTGTTGAGACAATGGTATGATGGATATGGGTCGCGCTCTGTGCAGTGCTGTGATCTTTTTTCGTAACCAATACCTTGAAAACGGTATTCATAGCATCCTGATTTAAATTTAGAAATGGTCTATACAAACTGAAATTGGATCCCCCAACAATAAACATGAAAAAGGATGAACCCCAGTAAGCATTCATTTGGTTTTGGAGGTCAAAAGACATCAAAACCTACTAAATATAGTTGTAAAGTGGGAGTTTATTAGACATGTGGATTGTATATAATCCTGATTCTGTGTTTGAGATGTTAAATGGCTTTATTAATATGTGAAATATTAATTGTAATGTGGACTTCTTATTAACTTTCACTTTTCAAGCACTAACCCTGCCAACCATTGATGGATTGAGTGAGAACATTTTTGATGTATATGCCTGTTGTTTATTAACCTCACTGATGATGTCTCCAGTTCAGATACATGTACTATACATCAGCTTATAAATCGGACCGTGAGAGACAAAATCTGCCGACCTTAGATGGAATCCCGCAGACCTCGCCCACACCTTAGAGGTGAACGAGTTGTTGCCGACGAATCCCCCAGAGCTTCCCCCCTCTGGGGGGGAGTTGCGTTTAGTTAGCTGCAGTCCAATTTGTTGAGCTTGCTAACCACCTGCAGACCGGTAGCAGAGCTGAGATGCTGCAGCTTCAGGGCTCGGTGCTACGACGTCCTCACTGCTGCACGTCTCCAACAGGTTGCTGCAGTCTCTCAAAGCTCTTCACCTTGCCATATACCCAGATAGCTTACCACACATCACGAACCACGGTTTCCTCTTTTTTTGTCTTTCAACGCCGCTGGTCAGCAGGTATCATTGAGATTGTTACCATGGAAACAGGGGACTTTAGAGTTAAGGGTGGCCAACTTTCTTTGCTTTAAATAAGTCGTTCTTCATTTGTGTTTCTTTACGTTTGTATCATTTGCACATAGGACATATGATCTATTCTTCAGAGTGTCTTGCTCATGCCGTGGCTTCTCTTTAGCTGAAGATATTGAAGTGGCTTCTGCTAATGTCTCCGATTACAGTGGTCACCTCTTTAACTGTCTACTGTGCTGTGATATGTCACAGTGTTACTGTAATGTGCAATTTTATGATAAATGCTTTGAAGTGGCTTATCTTGCACCGGGTGTGTAATGTAGACAAATAGCTGGTTGCATATGCAGACTGACTCCCTGGTAGTACATGCACTATATAGATAAGTCATGCACGCCGTGTACACAGCCTCTTTTGCTGTTAAGGGACAGAGGGCGAGAAGAGAAGAGTCCGTAATGTTAACAGCCAATGCTGGACAGACTATTTGTTGGATTCAGGTGCAAAGTGACCTTGGCCATGTCTGGAATGGTGATACTGAGGGGAGGACTGACAGTGAATGTAAATCACGTACCCCTTTAGCTGATTAGAGTGCCTTATGCAGACTAACCGGACAAAATATGGAGGACCGCCCAAGTCCATGGGTGCAAAGAATGTGCTACAAATAATGCATCCGCCTATGAACAGGTCTCAAAAGAGAATGACAGGTTTATGCACTGATTTAAAAGG
Source organism: Anarrhichthys ocellatus (assembly GCF_004355925.1). Taxonomy (NCBI): domain Eukaryota; kingdom Metazoa; phylum Chordata; class Actinopteri; order Perciformes; family Anarhichadidae; genus Anarrhichthys; species Anarrhichthys ocellatus. The sequence goes on along the minus strand of NW_022280048.1, from coordinate 4,428,488 downwards.
GTGTGTGTCCTTGGTAAAGAGAGCGAGCACAGAGCGCACTTGCCATCACGACCAATGAGACAAACGGCGGCTGCGGCTGGGAATACCAAATGTTGAAATAGGACAGGGTTTTATCACAGACGTACTTGACAAATGTGAGGAAGTAAACGACGTGAGGAGTGTTTCGGATGGGTGTACTGCGTGTGTGTGGCTCGCACCCATCTCTAAAAAACGTCCTCATACACAAACGGCCCCAGGGAAATTAGAGTGATGACAGTAGCTATGAGGTGGCTTTTTTCGCAGTGTAAGCTGTGGGAGATGTGTGAATATTTGCGTTCTCTAAGATGAAGGGGCTCTCGTGAATCTGGCTGTATTTAGACAGCTATTTAGTAGCACTTCACCATGAAACGAAGTTCTGTGAGTGGTAATGAGGCGGCTTCTTTTCCTTAGTCATGATGAATTGTAGAGACAGTGAGCTGTAGAAGTTAGTACCAATATGTGTACTACCGCTGCTGCTCTTTGTGTATCTGCCTAAGGAACCACAGTTGGCATGAGAGACGGACCTTAAAACAATGGCCCAACTTTTTAACCATGACCCAGGAGGTCAATGCAAAATCAAGAATAGCTCACGACAGTGAAGTCATATCTATTTCCCCTGAAGCCAGCTCAGCAAAGTTATGAATCACAGTCACTATTCAAATCTGACGTCTCCATTGTTGCGTCTCCAGTCACTGCACAGAATACGTTTCTGGAGTAGACTACATTTTACACAAAGGGTATTCTCAGCGCTCTCTAACATGTCGGAGTAGGTTTATTTTATTCTCTGCAGCATTTCTGTTTGTTGAGTGCTCATTGCACATTTATAAAGATTCAGGTTTGTCAAATTCGCTCGTAGCTCAAGAGCTCAAACGTGAACATTTAGTATTTGTAGAAAGGCGAACCAGAAATCTTGTGACAGTTTGAACACACATTTGTAAAAATGAGATGGCAACATAAAAATGTTGTTTAGAGCATTTATATATTATTCAAAGAAAGTATTCAAATAAGCAGCCAACAACAAATTTTAGCAGAAATGTAAATTTGGCCTGTACTCCAGCAGTCTCCCATTTCAGAAGACGTACTTTTTGTGATTTGACGTTTTGTTTTTAGGATTTAGCCGATGCACGGTTATAAAATACAACACATCGTTTAAACAAGTGGTTCCCGACCTTCTTGGCTTCTGGTCCCTTCCATAACAAACATGGTCTGTTTGGGGCCACTTGTTACGTTTTAGAAGCTGTTAAAAGTTCCACCAAAGAGACGTTTCCCCTCTAGGCCTCTCATGTGGTTTCATTTAAATATTGGAGAAAAGACAATAAACTTAGTTGTTTATTTTGTATTTTTTTACTGCATAGTTTATATTATGAGAGAGTTTTATCTTGTGACTCTTTGGAGTGAAACCAGTGGACCAAGCTACCAAACTGTATATAAAGGAATGAGAACTATCTAACTGTACCCATTACAATGCATTTAGGTCACTGCATCAGTAACAATCTAATAATGTAATATATGATAATATATGTGGGATATTATCTGCAGAACTAGTAGATTCACTTTGGAAACTTTAATAAAAAAAGAATTTGCTCATTCTACCTCTGTACTTTTACTTGTAATGGAGTATATTTCTGTGTTAGTACTTTTTCTGAAGAATACTTCTTCCATCACACCTGTCACCCTATTCGCTTACCGCATCGTATTTTGACAAATAGAGCAATCGAACCCAAATCCCAAACTTAATTCAGTGCTTTGTCTTTGATATGTCTGTCACGATGAAGCCTTTAGCACAGGACAGAAGGCTTATTTTCTAAGAACAGGATCAAAGATTGTTTTGATCAACAACCATAACCTTCTTTTTATTTTTAGGGTTACTTGTGCCCAGTGTTACTCGGAAAGCCAAGCATTGCTAATTTTATCTTGCTGAAAATACAGATGAAAGAGAACAGGTTGTTACAAGAGCAGCCTCTGTGTCTGATACCATGACGCAGGGGGCCAAACCTCGACACAGGGTTATTTGGTTAGCAAAGTGGTACACCTGACTTTGTGTCATCTAATAATAACGGCTGTCCTTACTAATAATTTAACAATTTCAATGCTCTCTCACACTCTTTATTGGCATATTCCAATATTCCCCAGAAGGGATTTTTGAGTAACAAAAAAAATGTTTTCCACTTCATCACACACACACAAATTAATTTTATCACAATTTAACATAGAATTTACATACAAATGTATCTAATGTGCCAATGACAAGGTATCTCTACTGAGTCCTATAGCCCAGGGAACTTGATTTAAAATAGGAAGTATTTATCTATAATATGAAATATTTATGACTAAATAAGCTTATGTTTGTGTTAATATTTGGAAAAATAACATTCTTAGTTGTTACTTATTAAGAGTTCAACAGTCAGCTAATCTGCCTCATCAGGACTGTGTAGGAGTGGTTTGATCAGATGTGATTGAACAAACAACAACTGTGCATGAAGCCAGAGTACGGAAATCTCTCGTATGAAACAACCAAAAGCGGATCCAACTTTGGCCGAAAATGTATAGTGTTCATGCACGACCACATCACTCACAGGCTGATTGAGAAAATAAATTGACAAATTTTACTTCCATAGTATTTTATTAAATTGCCACTTATTCAAATTCACATTTTCTCTTCCAATGTTGTGTAGAAAATCACTACAACAGTTCCTGTACCTGCCAGAATCAGTTGCTTAAATGACATCATATACTGTGTCAGTCGTCGTGTGAACAAAGCATGCTCTCATCTCTTCCTCTCAGGGAGCTCAGAGGTCAGGGTCTCAGCTGGTGGCTTTACAAATGCAACGTGAAATAAGAGATTGAAAGAGTAAAAAGCTTGAATTTAAAAAGCTGTGAAATCTTTAGCCATTTAATGTTCGACACACAAAATGTGTTTTTGTGGGTCATTTATGGAAATCCTGCACATTTCAAGAATAAACCATAAAGGGAAATTCAAAATGTTTTGAAACCTTTTTTTCTTTTACACCACACATCAAACAAAGGAAAAGCAAACGATTTTATTAAAGCAACAAAAGATCATTTGGAAGGACACTCAGTGTTGTCTTAATATGTGGCTGCTAACTGTAAGACTTGTGTCTTCAGTAGTGGCAGAATGAACCTTCTCAGGAAGCAGCTTTAATCAGAGCTGTGGGTGGAGGTGAGATAATAACAGGGGCCATGCGAGGGCCAACACAAATCCTTCACGGAGAAGTCGATCCATATGTAGCACAGACTAATAGCTTTAGGAGGAACTGTGCCAATAATGAAGCAGAAAAGGAGAATAATTCTCACATTGGTTGTCTGTGTGCAGGTTGTAAAATCCCCCAGGCCAGCATTGAGGAGGGAGGACACAGGTTTGAGACACCATCCAGAGGACCAGAGTGGTATTACAGGTGTGGAGCGAAGACGTGTAGGAGTTGAATTTCTTTTCCTTCATTCATCTGGGATAAAGCTTCCTGAATCACAGCAGTGGTCACCAGATGGTGCTGCAAAGGCAGGTTTGATCCATGTGTTGTTGGTCCAGGCAGGAGATCGAAGGAATGAGGAAGTGGAGCGTTCACGTCATGATAATCACCATAACTCTGGTGTCTGGCGTGCCGACAACTGACTGATGGCAGCTATAAATCTGAAAAGAGGCTATTATATATGCTGCGGAGGAGAGTGATGCTTTGCACTTTAGAAATTAGAGAGGTCCGGGGGTCAATGTTCCTTACGTGTTAATGGAAAAGCCGTATCACCGCTACAGACACATCTGGACGTTGTTGCGTGGCAGCGGATGGATGAACGGTTGCTGGGACTTCATCTAAGATGGAAAATGAGTATCAAGTTATGAATTGATTTATTTTTTGGTCATAAAACCTTTTATTGAGGCTTTTAAAATGTTGCTTCAGACAATTAACAAGATAGGAGGTCAAGAAGAAAAAGAAAAACACCCTAATCAAAATAATCACAATAATACTAAATTTCATAACTCAAGACAGCTTCAGAGGTTGTTTTTAACGCCAGAATATAAAAAAATCGATTTAAAATGAAAGTCCTGCATTTAAAAAATGTATCAGAATAAAAGTAAAAAGGTCAAATGTACTTGAGGATCAAAAGTAAAAGTAGTCTTTCTGTTATTAATGTGTTAACATGAACGCAGCAACTTGTTGGAGTTCCAGTTGGAGCTACTTTCCCCCATGTTTAAACTACATAGCAATGCCTCATATGTCAAGCTTAAACAAGTTTGCCCAAAGTCTCAAAGTTGACACTTTGCATGTAGCAGAGTAAAAAGTCCATTGTCAAAGTATAAAGTAAAAACATGAAGTATAGAAGCTCTCTAAATGGAAACAGACCAGTGAATCAAATATTACACTAGAGAGCAATACTTTACTGAATGCACCGTCCACTGCTGATCGTTCACAATTTGATTTCACGCACTAGAAGTTGCAGTGTCAGATGTTCATGGCATTGTGGATGTCGATATAAATAATGTTATGAAATGATGGATGCCAAACAGCAGGGGAGCTCAGGACATTTTCCAGAAGCCCAGAGGTTGGCACTAGGATGGGCGGTGGGCAGGAAAAGCGGAGCAGCAGATGCGGTGTCCCATTAGCAGTTGTTCTGTTAGCTTGGGCCAGCTGCCACTCTCTGGGTCTCTCTCTGGGCCCCGTCTTCTCCCCTGAGTCAACAGAATGAGCCCATTTTGATTTTAGGTTTGTTGTTTTGATGGCTTGCGAGTTGAGCTTGCACACACGGAGCTGCATGTGAACCAGTGACGGTAGTTTCACTTCACGGTAGTTTCACTTCTGCAGCCATTTTAAAGAAACCAGGCCTGCCGCCGAACACACCCAGCAACGGTAATGAGTGTTGTCAAAAGTGTGCTCGGCTGCACCTGTGACCCCACCCAGCAGGGATCCACTGTACATCCCTGCAGCAACGTGAGAAGTTAAACCATTGGATGTCAGCAAAAACACAAATGTCAGGGGGTGCTAACTTACTCTTTACCTAGTTTAGACCGTCACGTTTCCCCCCCGCTATGAACAAATAAGTGTTTGATGGTGTGCAATATATTTAGTCTGTGTACTCTCTGCTTTGAGTATGGTTGTCACTTCTTTCTTGTGAACACTGAACACACTGCATACTCAAAACCTGCGAAGAATCTGTTCATAGTATGGAATAGGGATGCAGCAATAGACCAGAGCATGTCATAATTCAATGCAAAATAACAAATACATTATAAATAAATCAAAAATAAGCTCCTCTTGTTTAACATAATTTACTTAATACTTCAGAAATGACCTCAAAATAATTGCATATTTAACAGATCAGTGACATAATCACATAATATTTTTGGCACTGATGACGATTATTATTGTTGCTATTGCGGATTTTATTATTGTTACTATAATTATTATTATTATTATCATTATTACTGGTAAAGTTAGAAAAAATAAGATGATCAATAAAAAACAATAAAGAATAGATATTACAATCTTTTTTCACACAATACACACGCAACCTGCATGATGTTACTAATACTGCTTGGTACTACTGATTGTAATAATAACAATTATGATAATGATTAAAATGATGATGACAATAAAAGAGGATGAAAACAGAGATGAGGAGGAGGAAGAATGAGAATGATGTCTTTTTGTTGTGTATATGTGGCCGTTGTGGCTCGTGAAGTCAAAGTCAGCCGCCCCTCACATTGTTCCTCTGTTGCTTTAATAACAACAAATGGTAATGGTGGGATTTCCTCGAGACAAGCAGGCTGTGTCTATCACTCTGCTCCACCATTTGACAGAGACGTGTTTGCATGGTTCCTTCACACCATTCCGTTCACCAATAAGACACACACACACACACACACACACACACACACACACACACACACACATGCACTTCTATACACATGTCCCAGTGTTTCCACAACCTTTCTTCTTTACTCATCTTGACTTTTTGTCTTTTTTTTCTTCTCCTAAATAGCTCTTTGTTCTCTGCCCGTGTCTATTTTTATCCCAGCGTTCACAGGAGGAGTCAGTGAAATGACGAGGCTTGGTAGACTTGCTCATCTCCATGGCAACTATATATTGCAAGCCTTCAGCGTCTAATGTTGCTTTTCTTCTTCCGTGTTCGATTCCTTTTGTTGCTCTCGTCTTATCGCCAGATTTGCTCAGGTCCGTATTTGACGGCATTTCCTCTCCACATTGAGCTCTTTTTCCCCCATGTGTGCTTCCTCTCCTGGATCCTCATCTCTCCACGCTGTCCACCCCTCACCAGCCCCCCCCCCCCCCAGGCGTGGATTGAGCTGTCTTTTCCTCTCTGAACCAATGGGCGTGCTGTTGTGGAGTAGTTCTGCACTAACCCACGCCTCGCTCATGAGACACAGTTTGGATGCCATTCGTTTTGCCACCACTGCGAGGCCTACTTTCATGAGACCGAAAATCGCTGTGGGCTTTATTCGGTTCAAGGGGGTTTCCCCATTTTTTTCCCCCCTTTGACAAAATCCTGCTGAGAAATGCAAATTTACTGGCATCTTCCCCAGTCAATAACTGCAGTATGGCACCCTCTTTTGAAACACATGCTGTACTACTGGCCTTGTTTATGATGTGATTAGAAAAGGACATTCATCAGTCTTAGGTTCACTGCACCGTATGTACCTGGGAATATATTACAGTGGAATCCTTTGATAGTAGACGCAGTTTTCGATAATTTCCAATTAGAGCTGTATTTTCTGAATTGTTGAATCAAACTCAAACAAATTCACGGCGCCATTTGGAATCCTGTCACTGTGTGCAGTAAATTAAGCAGCGCAGACAAACCAGCATCCATCCGCATTACGCCATCGCGGATCTCCCAGGCATTAGTCATCTCTTCATCAAAATATCTTCATCCATTGTAGCTAGCTGTCTGTTTCAGAAACAGGACATGCATTCAATTCCACATGCGGGATTCCTTCCAGTCACGTGGCCCAGGCAGCACACACACATATGCTGTCAGTGGAAGCTTCTGTGTGCGGTGGCATTAGATGCACAAAAACACACATGGAAAGAGAGAGAGAAGTACAATCACAGGAGCTATAATGGTACCAACATGAAGGGGGTCGGGGCTTCAGAGGAGGCGCTCCAATGAAACACAAGCAGGAGACAGAAATACACCACAGAGGCAAAGAGCAAACTGATGCGCAGCCTCATATTTAATACAGCCTGCACACTGTTAAAGGATAAAAGAATATGCTCGTGCCCAGACTAACAATGCCAGGTGAGATAATGAAGTTAATTATGTGTTGCCTTTTGTGCCACTCCACAAGCGCTGACAGATGTCAGTAGCCCCTGAGGAACTAAGTGCTCACCCACGGTCCTCCAGATTGCCCCTAAAAGAAATCTTTTCACCAGTCTGCCTGTTCCCTGTGGCAACAGTCGTCCCCCTCCTGCGTCACCTGCCAGCGAGGGAGCAGGTGGACCGAGCGGGGCCAGGCGGAGGCTTCACCTGTCACACTTCCAGAGCGGTCCCACGCATGCCAACACAAACATAAACGGAGGCACAAATAATCCAAACCTGCGATATTTCAAGGCAGTTTCATTATGCAAAGCACATGGAACCAACTGCACACACACACACACACACACACCGGCACATGTAAACGGGCATTTATAAATAGGCAAGCTAACACTTGTTTAGAGTGCAGACAGAATGCAGTGTATAACACAGGCTATAGGTGTTTGTCTCCAAGTAAATCTCTGACAGCACATCTCGAGGTCTGTTTGGATTGCAAAGCTAATTTCATTTGTGAGAAAAGTGTAGTTTTCCTGCAGGAACATGTGTCCTTATACTCTATTGCTCATCATAACAAGAGATATTTATTGGCAACCATCTTCAGTATGGGTGTACTGACTGTAGGGCTGATAAAGTACATTTGTACTGCATTTATGAATTCAGATTTAGATCCATCCCTACTTGAAGCGTTCTACATCCAGCTGAAGAGAGTGCTCTGTTGATAATCAGACGGAGTGCTCTACAGGAGCAATAGAAGGAGAGATCTTATGCAGGGTTGTGTGAGGGCTGCGTGTGACCCTTGACGTGAAGTGAGTGATAGTCCACAACAGCATCTAAGGTCACATCCCCCTCCCCCCTGAAATACAGTGCAATCAATACTGGCAATGAGATGTGGTGTGACGAGCGGTCTATCAATACCTCCGGGCTGAAGGAGCTGGATTCGTAAATCTATCCTTGCCTTTCAGGTTCCGCACAAAAAACACTAACAATGGTGGACCAAGAGGGCACGCCAGCAGTTAACTGTTTTAACCAAACAAAAGCAAATCTTCCAAGCAGAAATGGTCCTAACAGTTAATGAAATTGCCGCATGCTAAATTATGGAGCCCAGATCTGTTTTAAAAGGGATTGCGTAATTTTCCCTTTGCACATGCAGTGTTTCGGGAATGAAACCGATATGCTGAAAGGAGAAAATACAACATTACAATGTAAGCATTTTAGGTAAGTTGACAAATAGATTGATGATTTTGAACAGAGGAACGACAATGATGGAATACGCCATGATATTAAACTACTGGTCCAATGAACACTACTTGATGTGTCGGCACTGACAACTGAAATCAATTCCAAACGCCATTAAAATCATATGTTTTCTTCGTTTTCCATTCCTTGGCCTGGCTCAGCCGTAATGGCATGATTAATGTGCAGGGAGAGAGTCGCACGCCACTTCTGGGCTGACAGTGTGGGACGAATGATGTAGTGGCTCTTAATGCTCTTTACCAGGAAAGAAGCAATGGCTTTACTGGACCACTACTAGACTAACCAGAGGATGTCAAGAGTTACCGATTGGAATCGGCTGTTCTTTCGCCACTACGGGAGGCCATTAGACATGAGTGGTGACATGTAATATTACACTTTGTTGCCTGCTCGCTGTGTGCGTCCCATTCCCTTAAAATGGTGAATATCTGTGCAAGGGCACTGGGGTCTGACCTCTGGTTCCACTGTTATCCTCGGTTGGGAAATCAATGAAGCGCGTGCGCAAAAGGGCTCCCTCAGGACAGTCCACATCTGCACAAATCAGCTCTGCTTTGCCACCACCATTTTTTCTCAGCTCTGTCAGATGAGATCAGAAGGCACAAATGTGCCACATTTCACGCACCTCCACTGGACCTTCACACACAGATAACCATAGGATACCCTGGAGACGGGCGACGTTGGCCATACTGAAGAAGTGGGAGAGAAGCGGGCCACATAGCTGTTGGTATTTTATCATGACTAATGAGACATACATGAAGATAGGCTGCTTTATAATACACATTTATCACGCAGACATTGTTTTTCAAATCCCAATGTCCAGAGCTGACTCAAATGATAAGAATCTGATCTCAAACCCCCCCCCCCGAGCCAAAACCCGCGCTTTGCAATTTCCCCCAAATTTGTGTTTCCCTCTTCTCTCTCATGCTGCACAATCCATTTGCTTTCCAGGCCCTTGAGTTGGCTCTGCTCTTGTCTTTGCTTGCTTGATGCTGTGTACAGTATATGAGTTTCCCCCCTCGGGTCTGTTAGACATGCAGAATACTGAGCTGTGCACATTTAGGTTGACAGATTAGTCGACATTTGGTTTGACACCACAAGAGAAGGCCTCGGCTTGCCTGCAGGAACGGCCTCTGCTTTCTGGGTCGGTTCAGTGTGAAAGCACGGCCTGCCAGGAGAAATATGGAGGGAACCCTGACCCAGCAGGACCTGCCCATGAGTTTACAGCCCCCGTGCTCTTGGAGTACGAGGTCAATCATCTATATGGGAATCCATATATACCAAGCAAGGCAGAAAGAAGCCCTGGGGAAGATTCTGTTGCTAAATTAGTGGCCACTGAAGGCTGCATTACGGAAGAATGCATAATCAGGCTTCAAGTGCGCTTAATTCAACACTGACCATCTCAGAGAGAGATAGAGAGAGATAGAGAGAGATAGAGAGAGATAGAAAACAAGTCAGTCAGTCATGTGCCTATTTGTAATATTAAATGTGATTATTGTGTATGCATTTAAGCCTGATATGGCATAAATCATTTGATAGCTGATTTAGTCAGATGCTTGGTAAATTAATTCACATTATGTGATTTTAATCATTTAATGCATTTAGAACTATAGGTTTGAATAATCTGTCATTTTACAGACAATGATGATCAGCCATATCAAACTAATAAATGATGTGCTGCCTATAACTGATTCATTTGTTCCCATTTATGTGAGACCTCTCTAAAAGTGTAGCGCAGCTGCTTTGAGATGGCTCCGGTCCCCTGACTGAACCCCACCACACAAACAGACACATGCACACAGATATAAAAACACACAAACAGAAACCGACACACACACGCATACACACACACACACACACACACACACACACACACACACACACACACACCCCTCCTTTCCCCTAGAGTGGGCTCCGCAGCTGTTCCTGTTGGGAGTCTGCGTGATTTGGCTCACTAGTGCCAGAACAAAGTCTACACGATTGTAGGAAAAGTGGGTGCCTCAAGGAAGATGATTACGAATGAAAACAAATGTCAGATATTTAACAAAATATATATTACAGATATAGGAGAACACACTTGTGCATTTGTACCTCTGCTGGGATGCTTTTGGAAACGTCTTACAAGTCACCCAATGAGGTGTACTTGACCCCGAGTTGCCCCAGTGGAGATCCCTGGTGGCCAATGCATTAAATTCTGGCTTTACTTGGGTGATCCCTGCTGCAACTATGTGTGACTGTATGAAGCTGGACATTTAAAAAAAATAAAAATAACTCAACTCAGCCAACCTCTCCTTAGTAAATTAAGTAAAAAAAATATTGACTCTAATTGTGCCAGGAAAGCTCAATAATAGATGTATTTTATTATTGGACATTTTATCCATAAAGTCCACGCTGCCGCACGTTCTATTCGGACGAAGCAGCCGCCTGAATGCGAAAAGGATGAGGCAAGCGTGCATTCTGATGTTCAGTACATTTTTTTATTATTTATTACTAAACTTACTTACTTACTGCTCATTAGGTAACCGAACTGGTGAAGGCATTTAGCACCATATACGTATCCCTTTCTCAGCCAACTGACTTTGGTGAAATGGTGCCACACTGCTATGGGAGCAAACGCTAAAGTTAGCATGCCTCACAAACGAATGGCATGTCCCAATTCCATACTACTAGTATTTATTCTAAGCATATTTAACCTCCAGCCTCTCCTTCCCTCGCTGTATCCATTTATTGATCTCATCACAATCGGAGAGGCCGTAGTAAATTATAAGTTATAAAGTCTGTGGTCACACACACTGCCTTTCTCAGCTTAGTTTTACAAAACAAAAGGCTTCTTGCAAATATTGGCAATTTCAAAGCAATGCCTTAATTCCATTAGCAAGGGCGATAGCTGCAAAGTGACAGCATCCCATTCATTATCTATGCAGATGAAGAGAGAGGGAAGATGGCAAGAAATCTATTGGAAAGTGTCAACAACATAATTGAAAGTGGCTATGTGCCACTACAACTATTCATATGTTGGTGTCAAACACAAGGTGCATCATAGAGTGAATAGATTTGTAGCCATGCTAGTGGCTCCAGTCTCCTCTCTGCTGGTAGGATCTCAGTTGGAGAGGGCACCTGGTAGTAGATTCATCACTTCTGGAATGCAAGTGGCCATCACTGAGTCAGTCAATAGCTTATATGATAAAAAAAAGAAGAAACAAAACGTGTCCTTGCATGTTTGTTATTAATTTGCGCTCTGCTGCATCTATTGCCAGTACATGAGCAAATGTGTTGGCCAGGTAACAGACCTCTCCTTTTGCAGATGTGTTTAAGCAAGAGAGACAGTGAGCCGCTTCCAAATAATTCATTTGGAGTAGAGTGTGGTCCGCTGAACAAGGCCATTCACTGCTCATCCTACAGGCACAGTGACACAGTGTGTGAAGGAGGCACCACTGCCCCTTGATACACCTCATGTCAAAAGATTTGAGTTTCTCTAAATCTGTTTTTTTGTATTTGAATATAAGAATTCAAGAATCCAAACAAAATAGATTTTGGCGCTCAACAAATATTCCATTCCTGCCTGGAAAACTATTCTGATGTCCCGTTTCTCCAGCATGGGGGGATTTCCTCTTTGAAAGTGACACTGGGGCTATTCCTGCTGCTGATGGGATCACAGGGCTGAAATATGAGAGAGATGCAGCATGTTGTAGTACACCACAGCAGTCTAGGACCTGTGTGATTTAATTAAGATATTGACGTCCAGGACGTCAGCAATGGCACTTGCCGATAAATGGTGTAGTTTATACCCACACATAGATTACAAGATAATGGGTCCGATGCCTAAAAGGGCCCTCGTCCTACCTGATCACAATGGTGTCATGATGGCTTCCATGTTGTGTGGTCTTCAATATGAAGATGTTTTTTCAGAAGGACTTTTGACTCTCCAGAAATGTTTTGTGAAAACCATAGAGGGAGGCATTTTTCTGAGGATTTCCTTCAGGCTAATCGCCCAGTCATAAGTAAGCTTATAAATAAATCGTACAACTTATCAACTGGTGGATAATGATTGATCATCATGTTGATTGGATAGCGTTTTGGTAACCAGTCATCCTGTGAGGTCAGAGGGTTTTTCAAAAGCCATTGAATACTAAATACCTGTCTTGGCCCCTGGCTGTGATTTAACTTAAGGGTGTTCACACCAGTTACAGTAAAAACACAATATCATTGTTTAATTTGGTTTATTAGGACTTAATATCTTATGCTGGTACAGATAGCAAAGATAGCCAACTAAGTTTTGATAGAGACGTTGTCCGTGTCTTGGCTGAATAGTACTCTTGACTCCACTACTCTCCACAAGACATGGTGGTGGTGGTAATTGTGGGTCATTATACATAAGCCACCTGCAACAGTAGCCCACCACTGTCTCTGCTCCCTCACCCATTAAACATGATTATATTAAACAGGTTCTGGATTACAATGGCCATCCAGGTCTTGGTGTCCCTCTCCTGAGACCGACCTTTGGTACAGGTCAGCCAGTAACATAAAGTACCATAGTTAGTGTGGTGTTCTGGCCCTGAGTGTGTGGGCACAGTCATTTATTTGTCCAGCTGAATGGCTGAGGAGTTACGAAGGCCTTGCTCAGAAGCGTGGGTTTGCCTGCTTCCAGACTGTTGTTGGCCTTGGGGGCCTAAATAGTTAGCCTGCATGGTTTCTGTAGGAGGCTCCAAAATCTCCGTCTCATCAAGCCAAGGAAGGCTTGACTGCGTTCTTGGGAGTACCAAAGGATGGCTTTAGCTTGACGGCAAAGTCGGGGAAGCAGGCATAGTTGTAATAGAGAAGGGAAAATGTTGGTGTCGTCTAGACATCTGTGGAGGTGCACCAATGGAGCTGTCAGCCAGGCCACACCAAAGGTTATGAAGGCAGGTTGGGCTGTAGACTGAGATGTGATTAATGGCTTCAGTCCTGATAAAACTGGCAAGGTGGAAGCCTGTAACAGAACTGAAGCAACATGGTAAAGTCAAAGTATTAGGCCCCTGAGATGATGTTTGAGATTGTGGTAGTTTTCCATGTTGGCCTATAGCTAGTTACAGGTATTTCTACAGCTAGCTGCAGCCCTGGAACATGGGCATTTTGGTAGAAACTGATAAGTGTGTCAACAGAAGTGGACGAGTTGACAGAAAAGGACATGTTGGCAGATCGCCTGTGATTTGCTGTTTGTGTCAAGGGAAGGTTTGGTCAGCAGACAGCTGTGTCTGAAGTGTGCACACGGGTATTAGAGGCAATGGTGATGCAAACTTAAGTTGTTTGACCGTGGGGTGAAAAGTTCAACTCGCCCTTCAACATAACAAAAAAGTGTGAAAATGGATTCAACAGACGAAGAACCAGAGCGTAAAACAAAAAGGAAAATTTGTGAAGTCTTGGGAGGCGAAGCGTCTCGGCATCTTCGAGCTCTAAAGTACTGCAAAGCATGTACAACAGTGACACATCAAGTTCAGCAGTTCAAGATAGCACATCGTACAGAACCACGGGGGCCAGACAAACACTGGAGCTCAAAGCAACATGCGTGGGCAGCTCAACGACATAATGAGGTGGAGGCTGCAAGAGCTGGCACACCCAATGACGGGCCGATGAACACCGCCGTTCACAAGGTTGTCATTATGCTGACATAGAGCCGCATACTACATGCTATGAATGAATACTTATTACAGGTAAAATGATCTCATGATTCCAAAGAGGAAAGCAACGATTAAAAGACAAAATTGGGTGTTGCAGACACATGTTCTTTTTGCTTTCCCATCCGATAGCTAAAGATTTACCTGGTTGATGTCCTGCCTCCCAGGTTGGGAACCACTGTCATATAATTTAACAAGTGGGGATGCTGGGCAATTAATCACGTCGTCATTGCAACGCTATAGTGTTATTGTGACACCGTTAAGTTTGGGCACAACACTTAAAGTTCAATTTGCAAGGACAATAATTTATATACAGACATAATGCAGCAATATTTATCTCTTAGTGGTATTCGGATGTTAATAGAACAAGTAAAATGAAACGGTATATGTTGCTACTGGTCCGAAATCTATAGGTTTGATACATCAGAGGGAGCATTTGTCATTATTGGATGAATTAGGTGTTGGTCATGGGATGCATTGTGTCATCAGAACATTTAAACTTAATCATTCTTAAAGTTAAATTTAGATGACAGTGACAGGTGATGAAAACCATCTGCATAAAAGCTTAAAACAAATACAGAACATGGATGAAAATATTTTATTTTTAGGATTTGGATTGTTGTTGGTTCACAGTATAATGTGAGTGTAGTGCTCCGTTCATTTGATTTTTTCATTTAGCACTTTAAAGTACAGATGAATAAATTCACAAAATGATGTTGACACAAGCATACTGTTTTTATCAGAGGTATATAATATATTCACCGACTGCTTCAGTGAAGCAAAACCAAAAACTGCGAAGACGGCACTTTTTCTCCCAGATGCTACAGACCAGTAACATAATAAGAGGTAGATCGCTTTTACAACTACTGAAATATAATCAATTTCACTGACATTTCATTTCAGTAGAAAAGTGTCCCTCTTTTATTTGAATTCTTCAGTTTTATTAATTTGGAGACTACATTTTCATTGAAAAGTGCAATTTATGTTGATTTCAGGAGTGCGTGCCACACGTCCAGATATTTATAATGAAAGAAAGGTGGTGATAGCACAGGGGCTCAAGGTCAGTACAACCGCAAAAACGAATATTAGTCTGAATAATGTCTGCAATAAATAACAGCTCCACATTACTGTAAAGGGGTAATAAGTAAGATTGTACTGCCCCGTCGCACCAAATGACCATAGTATATCTGCGCTGGGTTGATAGGATTATTGATCAATACAAGTGAATCAACACAACTCATCAAGGTCCTGGATTTTCTCTCTATTTTGAAATTGAATCTTCCTGTTCATTGAAATCTCAAGACATTTCCTCCCTCCTGCATACTTCCATTTTCACCTGCCTCGAGATGGAGGAGGGTGTCATGTGCAACCGACCGGCATCACGAGAGAAATAGTGCCTTTCTTTGTGTTCCTGTAGCTAATCATTATATTTTCTTTTATAACTCCACTCCCATGTGGTTCTAGTGTCTCAGAAATAATTGGGAGTTCTGAATGGACTCTATGTCAGCCGCAGCAGCTGGTAGTCGTTCTCCTGGAGGTGTGGTTGATGGAGACCTTTGACCTGAGGACATTGCTGAGAACCTCCTGCCTGCTGAAAGACAGTGAGACGAGTCACAGCAACTTCTAAAGCCGTGTAAACCTCTCATTCCATGACGTAATCAGAGAAGGCAGTCTGACATCTAAGGTGCTAAATGCTTCATCATAGCAGTTGTTTCAAGTTATGAACAGAGCCCTCTCTTTCCATGCGTAATGCTAAGCTAAGCTAACCGGCTGCTTGCTGTATATTTACAGCACTGAGTTCATTTGAGTTCATTTGAATTCATGACAATCTTTGCTTGTGATTACAAGAAGCATTACGATTGTGGACGGAAAAGGCCTCAGAAATGCACCTCTAATATCTCACCTGCATGTCACCGTTAAGCCGGGGCGTGTAATGTCTAGCTATAAAAAAAAACATGATAGTGTCCATCCATGGCTCATTTAGCAAATAAGATGATATCTCTTCGCTTACCTGCCTGACAAAGTCACAGAGCCTCCCACTAATTTGCTTTATGACTTACTTCTCTGTGCTTGCGTGATAAGCTATGATAGTCACCTAATCTTGTAACTTCTTGGCAGCTGTGCGCTCTCATCAATTAAAAACTCCCCAGTGGAGGATCGGATCCCAAAAGGAATTACTAAAAATTGATTATCCAATTATGATCTGCTTACAGCTGTGTAATTATACTTGACCACAGTTCGTCCTGCTGTGTCATGAGGGGATCGCTGAAGTCCATCTCTTTTTAATTAACCTGAATGAATGTGGCCCAAAAACTTCACAGAATGGGTTGATGCATTGGTCTGAGTTGAAATTATGAAACGACCGGTCCCGTGTGAGCCCCAACCTGTGACATTTCCCGACTAATCATAGCTCGTGTTTGTTGATTTCTGAAAATAGCTTCAACTCATTTCTGTCACAAGTGAATGTGAACACTCATCTGTGCCTGTTTCATTTGGACTGCATCGCTATTTCAACAGGGAGCAAGTGAAAAGCAACATCACAGGCTCTTTTAAAGGTGTTTTTTAGCAAATGTCCTTTTTTTTTCTTGCAGAGAATGTTAACACAAATCACAAAAGAGACAGCAACTCAAATATGAAAATAGCAGAATTAACTGACACAACGTGAAGCATTGTACCTGAAAAATGGAGCATACACACTCTACATCCAGCTTAATGGACAGGACACATCCTGGTTCAGTTCCTGGGAGAGTTCCTCGCTCTTGTTTCTGAGGAGAAAGAGAAAAAAAACAACCTTTTAGTCCAAAATGGACAGACCGACACGTAGGCTTATCGGTGTTTTAATGCTTCTGCTTGTCGCTGTTTATTTATCTTCTCTATTTGTTTGTTAACTGAACACTCTGCGCTCTGTGCTTCCTGCACCTACAGCTCCTTGCATCACTATGCTAACTCCACTTTATGGACCTAAAAGCTTTTCAATGCATCTCAAAATATTTATGAATCTAAACACACTTCTTTTGCTTCGGCAACTGAGTGTCGGCAGTGAATGCAGCAGGAACCAACCTATAGAGTCATATTTGCAGAGTCAAGCAGAAAAGTCCATTTGGGCAGTGCGAGAGACTATTGACTTGCTATTGGGAGGATGGCTAATGGCACTGAATGAACATGTTTTTGTGCGGGAGTGGATTAGGTTATCCCACCAGCTCATAGTGTGCTGTGCCACTTATTTAAAAAAAAACGGGCAGGATTGTATAATTTTGAGGGACAAATCATTATTGCATGTACGTGTGTGTGTGTGTGTGCGTGTGTGTGTGTGTGTGTGTGTGCACAGCCACGCATGGTTTTGTGTGT
This sequence comes from Anarrhichthys ocellatus, assembly GCF_004355925.1. Taxonomy (NCBI): domain Eukaryota; kingdom Metazoa; phylum Chordata; class Actinopteri; order Perciformes; family Anarhichadidae; genus Anarrhichthys; species Anarrhichthys ocellatus. The sequence goes on along the minus strand of NW_022280048.1, from coordinate 4,410,933 downwards.
TGGTACATTTTTGTATTTGAGAGCATAATAAGCATCACGGCCCTCAATCTATTCCTTCTTTCTCAGCTCAACCGCGAGGCACATTGCCTTAGGTCTGTTTCATATTGTGAATTAATTATTCTCTGCTGGAATTGTGTTAGGACGTGCGTGTGTGCGCATGTGTGTGTTTTAGTGGCTGTGTGTGTGTGTGTGTGTTTGTGTGTACTTTGTTATTGCAAAGGAAATGACAGAGCATAGTATTATTTCCCATCTACCACATCCAGACCTCATATTTTTGAATGCATTAACTCCTTGGCTATTGCAAGTGCATCTCCAATGCCAATCACATTCCTTTGAATTTTCAAAGATGGAGAGAGAGAGAGAGAGAGAGAGAGAGAGAGAGAGAGAGGGGGAGGGAGGGAGGAGGTACGGGGGTGAGGGTGCAAGGTGGCTATTCCTCACTCTTTGTGGCTCTGTGCTTGTTTAAAAAAATAAAAAATAAAAATCTTAAATGCAGCTATGTGCACTGGAAAGCCTCTGCTTGCTGAATTTTAAAATACCTTTGGCTCCATTGTTTTCTTTTTTTTCCCTCCTGTGTGTATACAAGCTGCAAGCAGTCACGCAGCTGTTTCCATGGCAATATCTATCTGTGTGAGGAATTCATTAACCCTTTCTCGTTGGGGTTCCGTGTAGAAATCCCACGTAGAATACAGATAGGAAGAGAGGAAGGGATGCTACGGTGCTATTTTTGACTATACGCTACTATTTATATAATGCTACATATTTTAGGGGTGTAGCTTTTTGCTTTGGTGTTGACATTCAGTGTTTTGCGTGCTTTGGAGACAACTGAAGGCTGTTGCATCAGGCTTTGACATTTCAATTTTAAGGAAAACTGAAATGAGGACACTTTGAATGCAAATAAGGGAATTACATGAGTTGCCCTTTTGCCAGAGGAATACGAGAGTGACCAAATGAAGCCTCCACCTTACAGCTATAAGCCATCCTCGCGGAGAGAAATACATTGAGAGCGTGTTTGATAAAAGATAAATCAATGGCGTGCTGAAATCTAGCCGAAAGACATGTGTAATATAAAAAATGCATGAAGTGTAAAGAAACAAAGAGGGCTCTATGACATACACGTGCAGACTGCTTGTACCTACTCACACATGCAAAAACAAACAAGCACACTTGCATATATGCTCATTCTCAAGAGGGAGAGCGAGGTAACGCCAGTTACTAACTAAAGACGTTGGCGGACGGCGTACGCGTCACAGACGTGCCGTTTTGATATTGATAAACCATTGAGAAGATTAACCTCGTGCCAGCCCTTTACAAACACTAAATTACTTATTTTTGATTGTATCAATAAAAGGCCACAAGGGTCTGGTTAAATATGCACCACCCCAAATGTTCTATAAATGAAACGCACTGAGAGTCGCAAAGGGAGACACGGGCGAGGTGGGGGACAGAATTACAGATTTGTATTAGTGTTTGTCCTCCATCAATAGCCATTTAGCATCTAGTGTTGCACCCCGCCCATGCTAATTTTGGGGCCCCGGCGAGCCACGTGTCTGTTTGAGATGTGCACTCCTCAGGTGGAGAGGACAGAGGAGTGTTTCAGGTCAGTTAGCTGTGTGGCGCCTGCAGGAGGGGAGGGAGGGAGGGATGGGGGGGGGGGCAGGCTCTTAGTTTTCTCACTTAGAGGGCTGAACAGGTAGGTGTTAAGCTGCTTACATTGCATGTAATTGCACAAACTGCACAGAATATTTTTTTTTATGGACGGTGGTGTGACACATCCAACCTTTTGCTTAGTCTGATTAGTATTGTTCAGACCCCCTGACGACAAGCACCTCATGTCATCGCTATTGATCATCTTGAAATATGTATTACATTTTCCCTGCCTGTCCTTAAAGGGCCACGACTCTCTTGTTCATGGTCAATCAGGACGTATTCATTAATTTCCAATTATGTTGGAACATTGATACATTGCTGTGAGCAATTTAACACGAGTGTGAAACAAAGTACTAAATGTTGAAGGTGAATGTCAATTTTATGTCTGTGTTTAATAATCATGAATGGATGTCATTCGGTCTGAGGTCATAAACCAATACACAGGATATTCATCTGCCATCCTGCAGTGCACCACATACAGTGTTATGATCAATAGAGGGTATTATTCATGATGCATCATTCTGGCTTGTTTACATGATTGTGTTTTTTTTCCGGCAGAAACCTGAGATGGACCAAGCGGAAGCATTAGCATGTGTTTCCCCCCCCCTCTCTCCTGTGTGCTTTCTATGGTTTGAGTGTAAACAGCGCTCCTCACAAGTATTTGGAACATTGTGGTGCAGTTCAGCCTCAACGAGCAACACACTGCACTTTGATTGGGCTTTCTGCGGTAGCATAGCAACAATTGCCTGGTAGCCTGCTTCTAGGTAGTGCTTCAGAGCCGTGTGTTTTCAAAGCCTCCAATCTCATCACTGCGGTCAATGAATGGTGTGCTGTTGAAGTTGAACCTTCATTTTCTCAAAGCTTGCCAGGTGTACTGTTACACAGCGGGGAGGCGTGCTCATGCGGCGCTGCTTTGAGCTGCCAGTGTGATCACAGTGTAATATTCCATGGTGAACAGTGGATAATCATCAAGTTTAGTCATACAGTGCATACATGCAGTACGCCTATACAGATTAAAGCTGACTCACCTGCCTTCGAACTCCCATGTACAGAACCCGGCACAGTGCCTGCATCGATCACACCTTTTAACTTGACTCTGACTTTATAGTCAGATAATTAGGTAGTGACTCAGGAGGTCAATAAGTTCCCAATTTGAGAGGGGTTTGGCTTTGCGTGTGGCCGGGGGAATCGAGAGAACTGAAAACACCTGTGGATCTTACAGCGCCGCCGGCAAACTGTGTGTCTCAATGCATATGTTTTGGTTTCCACTTGGATATAGCTTCACTTTAAGCAGCATGACGGTGGCTCGGGACAGTTTGCATTGTCCTGGTGAAGTCACATCGACCACTCCTCCATCTGCAATGGCGTGTCCATTGAATAGCCTTAAATGTGATTGGCCACCGCAGGTACCCACCACATTATTCAAAACTACGATTGGCTAAGTGCCCAGTCAGGGGCGGGACCTTAGTCGGAAACCAACTGTGACAACTAAACCGGACTTTTGTTTATAGGTGACAATTCAATCTTAAACCGGAGAGGTGGCAATGCGATGGAGCAGATGAAGAATGGGCGCTTTATATTAAATTTGTATGTGATTGGTAGTCATATATATATCTTTTAAATCACAATTTTAAACACGGTAAAGTAAAAAACTGTAAGATACTGCAATGTAATTAAACTAGATGTGAGTGGGCCAGTCTGGACACACTAAGTCTGGGCTTGGTAACACAATACACTAAAGACAAAGGTCAACAAGTTCAGCCAATATTGCAGTCATTCTCTCCAGGCAGGTTTCCTGCTCTGCTTTTCCAACACAAGGCGAGACAGCTGTGGTTCAACCAGTAAAGGAGAGCCCTCTCACAGTGAGGTGGACCAAACATGAACTCAAGCTGTCGTTTCACCTCGCGGTTACACACTGCGTTGCCTTGAATGAAACCTAACTTCTCCATGAGAAGCCCTGATTGTGATCTCTGATCAAAGGGAGTACGCAAAGTCCCACAACACTTTAGCATTAAGCGAACCCTCATTAAGTCAGCCCCTTTTACGAAACACACACTTTCACTTATGTCACTGGCTAATGGTGAAGTTGCCTGAAGAAAGGATGAAACATGTTGAAACGTCTCTAAACACATCCGTTAAATATATCATCTGTTACTTAGAGGATTGGGGTGTATGACAGATATGAACAGCGGGAGGAAAAGGGAGTGACTGGAAGGCACCAATGCATTAACCACGTGATACTATTTATATCATAGGAGCATGGGTGACCCAGAAACTCACGTGTGTTATGCAACATATGAATGGAGCAAAAAAGAGCATGGTACATCCCAGGGGCTGGGATCTCCTTGTCATAGATGCCAATTAAAGGTAATTGCAGTAATCAGGGAATGCTGTGAACGGGAGCACTATCGAGAGCGAGGCCGACTATGGCGTAAAAACAGGGACTGAGCATGCCCAGACGTTGAAGGGATCAACCTAGCACGGTGCCACATAGGTTCTAACTCCTTATTGCACGCTGCACTACTGTGGCTCTCACTAACATAACCTATGGGAGATGGACTGTCTAAAAAGAATACATATATGGACATGGTCTGCTTTTTCAGCAATTATCCAGCACACAATTACTGTTGCCTTGGCGCCTATGCATGAATAGACTGATTAAAAAACGAGAATACGTCAAGCTAGTTTATTCTCAAATTGCCTGGTGAATAATTTGCATTTAAATCACTGAATCCCATTTTGAAAACCAATGTGGTACTAGATAAGTATCTACCACGGATTCACAGGTAAAAGCCCACTGAATTACTAGGTTTACAAGGTTACAAACAAACATACAATATCCTCTCCATTTAGGGACTGTATGAAAAAAGTGTGAGTGGGTGTTTCACTTCTTAAAAAACAAGACTCTGGAGGGTTATTAATTAATGTTTCTTTGGATCCTCCCCTCTTAACTCAAAACAAATTTTACGACTAATATGTTAATGCTGATTTTTACACAACCCAAATCACACATGAGGAATTTCCACTCGCCAAAATTATAGTAAACATAACAAATGGTGTGTCCTGTTAACCGTGCTGCTAAACAAATATTATTTAACCACTGTCACTGAATAAGTGAACGGGGTGCAGGCACTCAGTGGCTGCTAAGGGGCTTCAGCACTGTACTGTTTGCTTTGTTTTTACACCAAATCCCATAAGAAAAGGATGACATTAAATATAAATCAGGAGCATGGAAAAAATAAAGACCCTCCCTTGCTCTCCCAAAAAATTCAGATCACCCTCATTTTAGCAAAAATAGAAAAATAGATCCCCTTTTCAGCTTTTTCAATTATAAATTCATTCAGTATTAGAGATTGTAAAGTTTCTATGACTGCTTCAAATGATTTCCTAAGTGGTTGAAGACAATGCAACATCAGACATTTATACTGTGCTCTCTCCGAAGCCTTTAATAAACTTCTGCTGCACAGAAACACCACCCTCTTAGCCAGATTTTAACTTTGGTCAGCAAATGTTACTAAGCTCGAAGGCAAACTGTTCTGCACAAATAGTCTTTAAGAACGTAACTGACTTAACTCAAAGCCCACTGCCTAACTATTCCCAAAGCTTTCACCGACATCCCATGGTCTTCTTCGATGGGTATGCTAATGCTAATTTGGTGGGTAAATGCATTACGTGGCACCCCCACGGAAACAATTTAAGGTTAGGTTTAGGCCAGGAAAACCACTTAGTTAGGTTTCGTAAAAACATCATGGTTTGACTTCATATAAGTACGTAAAATATGTAAACCTGTCACAAATTGAACTTCCCAATAATGTCACAATCAGGCTGTGAAAGCTTGTAGGCACAACTCTTCACTCATGTGATGCAACAAGTAGGCCACGGACTGTGAAAGCCAGTCTGTGTCTTGCAGATCATGTTCTGCTAATTGCTCACCCTTGGGTGCCAGGTCATGGTCAGTCATGGTGTTGCCCTTTTGATGCCCAGTATGTAATTGCAATGCCATTTATTTTTTGAAAATGTCCACATGATGTCAGACTTATGATTGGGGGATTGAATATAGTCATGTTAAAAGGCTGTGTCTCTTCCGACGCTCGAGCACGGAAAAGCCAAAATACAAATGTATAATCATTCTACTTTTTGGTTTTTGTTTTACATTGACACTCAAATACGTAATAAAAAAAAAAATTATAGTTCATACACAAAACATGTTTCTTCTTTGCCATTTCATAACCCACTTGTTCAGTGCTGTGAAATCACCTATGGGAGGGACAAACTGAATTCTACTCATATGGGTTCGGATGACTGCAGAGAACAGTCAAAAGCAACAAATACCTGTTGAGCATTAACATGTTTAAAAAAAGCTATTGACTGATTGATTCATCACAGTGGCCCTGACAATGATGGTGATGATGAGGAGTAGGACAATGATGATGAAGAAAAAGTAGTGTGAGTGTGATAACCCTGACATGCCACATTTCTTTTACATGTATTATTGTAGGCTAAATGGCTTCCCCCCCCACACCACCACAACCCTATCATAACAGAAATGGCTCCACGGTACATCAGTTGCTGTCTGCTTTTGTCCCACTGACACCCCGGTGGTGACAGCATCGGGTCTACTCCTTTAAATGAGCCTTTGCGCATAGCCTTCGAATCACCACAACTGCATCAGTGCTGGCTGGGTTGCTTAGCAACTGGACAGCACAGAGATCCCTGAAGAAAGCCTCCTCCTCCTCTGAACAAAACACAAGCTTGTGTGATTCTTCAATTGTGGTGTGCGCCTTAGCAGTTTCCAGTAAGGATGTGTTTGCTTCAAATACATAGGAGCGAGTCCTGGTTCGCAATGAGGAACTAAACGAATAGAAACAGAGAAAAAACATTTTTTTAAAGAAAAAGATTGCGCGTGTTCACGCAGTGTGTGCGCGCTTATCTGTGTGTTTGGGTGCGTATGTGTGTGTCTGTCTGTGCGCGTGTTTCAACAAAAAAAAATTGTGCCAAAGTGGAAGAAATGCACGAAAACGCACCGGCACACACTCCCAGCATCCTAATGGGTTTCAGAGAGAATAGACAGACGCGATTCAGCGCATGGACACACTGTCGCTAAGGAATTCACCTTAGGTGTCCCCCCTTCCCCTCCCCTCGTTCTCCCCCCCTCCAGTAGGCTAGGACATCATTTTAATTTCAACTAGGAACTCAAAAAGACAATCGAAAGGAGACAAGATATCCTCGTCGTGTCTCCTCGGACTGTTGAATGTCTGTCATTTGCTCAGTGTTTCCACGAGAAGCGGAGCGGACCCACACTAACGTGTTGAAACGCCGTTCAGCGTTGGACAGCGCAGGCAAGTGGACTTTTTTTTCCAAATAGGTACGCATCTTTGACACGATAGATGTGATACATGCATTGTCGTATAAGGGGGCCATCCATATTTCTCGGCATCTAATTTATTATTTTTTTTTCCACCAGAGGAGTTGATATAGCCTGCTCTGACGTCTGCATCAGATATTACCCAGTGCTTTTTCAATGTGCATTTTCCCCTCAGTGACTTTGCGCTGATCTACATCATCAGCAGCAGCGGCAACGGGGGGGGGGGAAAGAAAAAAAAAAGGGAATGAAGATTTCAATTTTCTTTTTTTTAAACCCACCGCTCCCCTTCAGCCGACCAGCATCTCCAGCTCAAACAAATATCTTTTAACCAGCATCACGTTGTGGAATAGTCTGGCGCCAGAGCATCGCTGGAACCATGCCTCTTCTGCAGATTTGGACTGGGAAATTTCATCCACCGATTTGATCATCAAGAGCCTGCCGCTCAGTCATTCATGCCAGTGTTTGTTTTTTTAAGGGGAAGAATACTTGTCATCACTTTCAAAAGTATTGTGTATGCTGTTTTTTGAGCAAGATGTCTGATCTTCTGGTGTTGGTCGAGGGGCTCTGTGACCTGCACGGATTTCCATAGCCGGGGAAAACAGCGGGGGCCAATTACGAGATTTTAAAAAAAAAAGAAAGAAACAACAACAACCCAAGAAGCCTAATACAATGAACACATCGCACGCGTAGATGTAGGTTAGTTTCTTCGACATTTTTAAAGGCAATTATTTTTTTAATTGCCCGTTTTTACTTTGTGAATTTTCTGGAGGACCACTGGACTGGTTGGATTATAGAAACTATATCTAAGGATTTGTGGAGATGTTGGGTCGTCAAGAAGATAAATTATGTGGAATTTTCTCTGCTCTGGCGGCTTTGTCCTTCTTCTTCTGCTTTGTTCAAAGGTAAGAAAACGTTGCTTGGACCAAAAAAACAAATTCCCGTCCACACCAACAGACGTGGTTGCCGGTCAATAAAAGGCTGAGATGTGGCAAATCGCATAAACGGGGCACCCAGGCCTACTTATTAGGGGCATTGCTGCCGATATATGCTCCATTAGAAGGTGCTGTGGCCCGCGCGAGCGTAAAAACATGCGCGTGCACAGTATCAAGCCTATTGTGAAATGTTAACCTACTCCCGATATCAAAATGGGGATATACACATATGTGTACTGGAAAGGGCGACTCTAAGTATGATGCCTAAGTGACAGCTTAGGCTACAGTAGTGTTGGCCGATGATTAGCTGATGGGATCGATCAGCCGACGATCGATTGATTACTCCAGGGTAAGCAGCCAGATGTATGTCTCCAGTGCTGTGGCAACACTGTCCGAAAGCTTACTTATTGTATTCATCTCTAAAAACGCAAATCCTATTCATATAATCTACGTGATTGCCCATTTTATTGACCGGAACCAAATCAATTAAAAAAAAAATCCCTCTTCTAATGTTGTTTTAAAGACGGCAGGGTGTAAGAGTTAACGTTAATACGGTATTGAGATGTTTAGCCTACAGTATGAATTACTGCACAGGCCTTAAAGAACATCATCACACTCCCAATCTCCAGCTCAATCCCTTTATTGTTTTGTTGTTAAAGGCACTGATACATATCCCTCGTGGCCCACTCCTTTTCCTGGGCTGCAGTAACCTGCAGCCTCGCTTATGAGATGCAGGTGCTCAGCTCAACTGGGTCGCACCTTTTATTTTATTTTTTGACATTTTGAGCCCATTGCAATAACCCGGAATAACAAAAGAAAGGGGCGTCATCTTGCATGTGTTTCAGGTCTCATTGATATTCTGCTCATAGTGATGCTCTCAGGTGTCAAACCCAAAAGTCCTGTAACCGGCCAGCTTGATGAACAGCTGCACTACCTATGAGCTAATTGAACAGTGCTTCCGTGACTGAGCCGAGGGCTAGTGCTCCTATCAGGGGGGCAATTTTAATTTTACCCCCCCCCCCCCCCCCCACACACACACACACACACACACACACACACACACAAACACACACGCTCATTGCACACCCTCCCCTTAACAAGGAACCTCAGCTGGAGATCCGCTCTCGGTCAGGTGATGCAGGTCATGGCACCAATGTTACAAGTGTCAGTTAGACGAGTGCAGACTCTGCGTTCCTCCCGGGGATAGTCTGTCTCCAGTCCAGGCTCAGACCAACGAAGCCTCTGACAGCACGATGGGAGGCTGTGTTTAAATACATGGCTCACAAATAAGACTGAGCACCTACTTGAGCGAAAAAAACCAAAACTATAACATTGTTAATTTCAATGCCACTTTTTTGAAGGACCCACATCAATAAAATGTATTACAATGCAGCTCTTAAACTGATTAGATGAATACACTGTAGGTGGAGTTCCAAAGGGGGGGGTAAATGCAAACACAAGGCACATTTTTTAACCTTCCTGATGACAACACCACAGTCAGCATGCTTAAATATATTTGTCCGACAACTGAAGACGTTAACTAGCTAAAAATCTTCGCGTGGTGAATGTTTATTCTTCTGTGACTGTGCCCAGAATGCAAAAATATAACTGAAGTTGACTAAAATTTAGGATGAAATGGATGAAATATGACATAAAAATGCTCACTTTAGAAGAAAAAGAGATTCTTGGATGAATGTGTGTGTTGTGTGTTGTTTAATGCATCCTAAGTCCTCATTCCCTTTGTCAAATCCTCACCTCGTTGGTGTAAGGGCTTCCTCTTCCAATTCATGTCATTGATGTTGAGAACAGAGTAATCATTGTTTAGTGCAGTAATCATTTATCGTACAGTTGGTTTGCTGTAGAGGAACAAAATATCTATGACAAAAGTAGTCAATCTTCAGTATTCTCCCACTACTTAAAATGGCTCTTACACTTGTGGTTTCTCCCCTCAGCTCTTCCACTGGAAGCACCGGAATGTCTCTGGCCAAGACCACCGTGGACAAGTTGCTGAAGGGATATGACATCCGTTTAAGGCCTGATTTTGGAGGTAGGTGTTGCGGCTACGTCCTCTTTTGGGGGTCTCTATTGTCGAGGGTATATGTGCACGTCAGGGGGTTGTACACCGTGATATTCACGAGTCATCCCTCTGAAATCCGTCGAAGAAGGGGCTTGTGGCAAAATACAGGGGACGGCTTTGATGTGACTGCTATCGCGTCATTACTATGCATCTATTCGCATATTGAAGATGGCTGCTCCTCGAGAAGTAGAGCACACATGGAGAAGAGCAGTCAAACACGTTGTTCTTTTAAGACCAGGGATGGTGAACGTATTGATTTCTGATACTTTTCTGATTCTCTGATGCTCTGTTTTTCATGGCGTCTTTGTATCACATGGCAGTTTTTTCTGAGCATTTGATTTGCAAATCAGGGAAAGCACTTTTGCCCCATTAACTTTTATCTTTTATCTTTTTACATCCGCTCTTTAGAATAATGGATGATGAATTATTTTGATAATTTGATGAAAATAGAAGGCGTGGGGGAACAACTCATTAGTGTCATTCGGGCTGATTGTTTTGCTAAAACGATTTAACCACAATATATGTTAAGCAATATAAAAAATAGTTGGTTTTTTGAACAGCTTACTAGCCTAATGGCTGATAGCTAATGATGTATGACAACAAAGGCCTACTTTAATCAAAATTAAAGGTTTCCAGAAAAACTATTCTTGCAAATTGAGTTTGTCACCTGTATCTACATTGTGTAGGATGAATTTAAAGATGAAGCTTCCTGTTTCATGGTTCTGACATTGGCATCTGGGCTCTGGTCTGTGCAAGGCCACTCACTGAAGACATCATAACTCAGCGCTGACTGACAGCCACACTGATGGCTCTAATTGACTACAGTATATCATTGTACTTAATCATTTCAGCACCAGCTTTTTGGTTTCTGCTGTACACGTGCCCCAAAACTTTGTGTTCAGAAAAGCTTATTGCTACTTTAAAAAACAAAGGAGTGAAACAAAGAGGGCTTTTTACTTCCAGGGCATGTTAACGGAGTGTGATGTTAATGAGTCTGTTGCCACTTGAATTTGCTCTCGCTCTAGTGTTTCATATAAACAAAACATCTATCCTATATGGAAAGATATCAACAAAAAAAACTGCTTTCAAAATTGATGACCATCCCTTGTTCAGCCACAATTACTTCAAATCTTAGTCAGAAATAACAGACATGACATTGAAGTTATCGAAAAAATTTATTTGATTGAATGTAGGGAGAGACAATGTTGCATGACTCACCTGCATAATATCGGAACATGCTCTGCAGTCAGGTTATGTGTAAAAAAGCCGGACCGCATTAAACAAATCATATTACATGATACATGATAATGTTCATGGCCTCAATAACTTCACATATTTAATTTACTGGTTGGCTTTTTTTTTTTTAAAGCTAAAAAATAATTTAGAATATTTGATATTTTTTCAAATTTAACGATTTACATTTTTTAGACAGAATTTGGCCGATTATTATCAGTATTATCATATTCAACATATACAATCTAATTGATGGCTATTAGATATATACTATTCCCCAGTATCTTCTTTCAAATAGGCTTGAGGCAGTCAGTTAAGCAACCACATCACACTTGATGAGAATGAGAGCAAGCAGTGAAAAGCATAAGCAGGTGCACCTCCTCATATAACCTTCCCCTGGTTGGGTTCTCTGCCAAAAACAGATGCACTGATGAAGGCTTGTGTGCCAAAATGCGTTAGCCTGATGTTAGCCATTGTAAAAATATGTTATAGTTGAGGTTACGTCTTCGTTCTGTGTTTGGGAGCGCTGCAATTCCAGAGTTGTTTCATAGATTCGGTGGAAGGAAATGAGAGCAAGAAGCAGAGAAATGTCTCCTTCACAACTGTGTAAAACAGTTAAATCAACAGTTGTGAACATTTCAAATTTAAGAAATTTACACTTTGCAGCCAATTTCAGTTGGGGAATTATCAGCTTGCTTCTATGACATATTCACACCTTACTCAGCCAGTAAAAAGGCATTTCAAGTAGTGCTTTCATGACAGTTGGCGGCAACTTTAACTAATCTAAATGACTTTAGAGATGTTCTTTTCTTCCTCACCAGCAACAGTTCTGCTCACCAGTTCTACCGGTCAAAGCAGACAAAACGACAAAATGTAACCAAGAATGCTAAAATGTTGTTGCCGATTTTGATAATAAATATGACTAAAAACTTTTTGTTTATGAAATCACGATGAATTATAAAACTATGCATTTATTCTGATCAGACGATTGGGTAAAAGAGGCATATATCAACAGTATTTTTCTGTGTATACTTCTGAAGATATTTTTCAGTGTAAACTAAATGTTGGCACATTTATTGTATCATTTCACCTCTGTGCAATTCTTTGGTTACTTTCATTTTATATCAAATAAACAACTAATGGATTAACGACAACGACACCATTTTGTATTACTTAAATAACTGAGTTCAGCAAAATCCAAGGAAATTAAAGAGGAAGTGTTTTGATTTTTAGTTCTAGATTAAATTATTTTTTGTATTTTACTTCGTTATTAGCAGGTGTGTAATATTTTAGAGATACCTTGACTTAAAAGTGATTTCAACAAACATTTCTACTTCGATGTTGGTTGCTTAACTATTTGTTGGCTGCAGCGCACTATTGTCTACAGCAGCCTGTGAATGCACTGGAGTGGGGAGAGCAAGTTTTAGAGAATGAGTATCCCAGGCAGAGAGTAACTGTGCTTTACCCTCAGGCCAGGTGAGCAGTAGTCCGTCATGTCTTTATATTTCCATCATCAGTCAGCTACTTCTGTCGTGACACACATTGCTGACGACCTTCAGCTCTCGAGATTCAACAGAGAGGGTCTTAATTTGGCACAAAAGTGGACACACACTGGACTGTGGCTCCTAACAGCTTGGCCAACACCCATATTTGATATAAAAACCAACTCAGAGGTGTACATTGCTGGAAAAATATGGCCCTAAATGGTCAGAAAGAGTTTGGCAATAATGCTTCCATGTGATCTTAATGATGTGTTGGGACCTTACCACCTAGATGATATGCCCACTCTGAAGTCAGTCTATTCAGACCCTGCCCTCTTCCACCCTTTGGCCTGTGAGCCAAACTGGAATTCAAAAAATGAGACTCAGACCCAGATGGCAGCTGTCCCAGAATTCAGGATCTTGCAGGGGAAGCGAATTGTATTTTTTTTGTAATTATAGTTATTATTATTTAGTATGCAGAAAAAAAACATGTCCTTGTCCTTTCATTATCTGCTTGTTTAGATTTTAGACCTTGGATGTAACTTATTAACATAGAGCTGAATCATAGACCACAACCCCCATGTAACCTGATTGTTACATTACTTAGATTTGTATTCAGCAAGATAACCCGACCACTGCATACCCGGCAAAGAAAGTATAATTATTCAAATATCGTTTTCTTTTCTACTTTTTTTTGGTACGCATTTGAGGTGTGAGAGTGTAAAATCAAATTTATGCATATTAGCATAATATTATTACTACATAATCCAATACCGGAATTGAAAGATGTGCTTTGTAAGGAGAAATGGCACATATGTTTGTATTACACTCTGCCTTCGTCATTGTTATGTGATTATAAGTTACTCTAAGTTGGCATTGGGTACTAGTAAGGAAATAAGGCATATTATAATAGTGATTATAATAAATTATGAAAGATTATAAAGTGTTACAGCTATGGGAATTTGAATACACTATTAGCCTTCCAAAAAAAATTACAGTGAGTGAACAGCAAGTATTATGATAATTGACATATAAGTCATGTGATCAGAGTATGTACCGGTGCTTATAACTACGCTTATACAGTGCTGTAAGCACGATATAACACATTGTAAGAGTTTTAATAATGCTTTATAGACATGGAAAGTGCCACCGTAAATGTTTGCTATCTCAGTGCTGTTTATCTTCTCCTATTTAATATACAACCCTAATGAAATAAGGATGAACACATTTTACTTCCAGTTTCTCCTGCTGTAGTTATACTTTCTCACACACAAATGTCTCTTGTACGCTAGCTTTAACTAGATAATGAATGGGCAAATGCTTTAAAAAAAAAGTATTCTTGGTTAGGCATATGATTCAATGACATGTGTGAGGATGTGTTTGGGTAATTTGGGCCTGTTTGTCAGTTAATTTGTGTAGGGAACTAAAGCTTATTGGGAGTGTTGGGAGAGAGATTGGAACGCTGGGACATTGCTAATGGAATTACGAATGAGGTTTAAAAGAGCTCTATTCTTCGAACCACCGTAATCCAAAGCCTTGGTTGTCCAGTTTCAAAGTTCACAGCCAATCCAATAAGTGAGGACAGTTTGATGTCTATATTGTGGCAGAGTTGTACCACTTGTTGGAGCACTGAATTTTACGGTGTGTTTAGAGACACGCTAAGACAGGCTGCTCTGAAGGGTTAATGATCATGGTGTACAGAACCTTCTGTTGGAGACTGTCTGCTGGTTTTCCGGCCAACCAAAGACTTCTGTTACTGAGTATCACCCTGGTACATGGTTGCCCTCCCTTGGTTTCCCGCCCTTTTCCAGCAGCAGTTCAAACACTGAATAGAGGAGGACCTGATCCTTTGCCATACGTCCTATATCGGCACAAAACTGTGTCTGGAAGAAAAATGCATTCTTTGGGGGACCAGAACGGTTGTACCTCCCTGTGATTGATCGCAAATCATGGAGGAGATACATTCGGGTGCCTCTCGTTTGAAAAGCCATAACCAATTGTCTGGTTGCCCGATATTGACAAGGAAGTAGAGAACAAAGCCAACCAACGACTAGTTCTACCATCTCCATTCACGCCTTAGCAGTCTGTTCAAATATCTGTTTTTCTTCATCTGCCCCTTGAATTGTGGATGTTTAATTAAAGTAAATTCATGCCGTCATCACAACAAAGGGTTTGCAGTCCAGGCCCCTCATCACGGTGGTTTAACAGAGCAAACGTGAGAGCAAAAGTGAAGGAGGGTTGAGAAGATTAAGAGGGACAAGGACAGGTTTGTCTTGTTTCCTGCACCTTCTCATGCCGCGGATAACCATGAGCTGCAAGTTGCTTTGAGCTCCAAACCCAGTAGGGCCCGGTCTCATTTATGTCAAGATGGCAGACAAGAATGTCTTTAAATTGCACTGAAACCATCTTCATTTGTGACATGACTTACAATGATAGTGTCAGTTTTCCAAAACTGCTCATGGCAGCACCCGTCACAAAACACCAGGGCACCTGGTACCATCAGTGTTGTTGCCAGGAGACCAGAGAATGGCAGACAGTTCAGACTCAAAGGGTAGAGCCTCCTCACAATAACGAACAGGATCGTTTATACCATCGACCCCTGATTGCTGTGAGCCTTCTTTACCTGTAAGGTCTCCTGTGACGCTGGGGTTCTTGCAAAGCTCTCACTTGTAAACATCCTCCTGTTGAGTTAAACATGTCTTGTTGTTAAGGTATTTATGCTTTTATGGCTGCTAGTTAGTCCCATGTGTACAGCTCAGCGACACTCGGGGACATTCTACAAAATTTACAGTTTGCTTTGCTTTTCTAGTTTACCCAGCTGAGAGGAGTGAACTACAGCTGCGGTTTGTTAAATGTCCTGACAAAGACCTACTCTGGTCGAAACATGTTGGCTCTTTCAATGATTTAGCCACTTAAGAGCTTTTAAAATATAGTTCCTTACTCGTTGTTCTAAGATTTTGGAGTGCCTGGATTGCTTTCCTGTTTATCCCCAACTACAGCTGGCATAGGGATTCTAATGAGTATCGGCCGAATGCAACGAATGTGCTCTTTTACGTACGATGTGGATTACCAAGAACTCTATTCTCTGTTCTAGCACAAAAGCATAAGCTTTGCATTTAGTCAAGCTATTTGTTGTTAGGATAAATTGATTCTTTTTGTGGGAACATTTTGATAATAATAAAAGGATAAAATGACAATATCCTTATACTTTGATTTTAAATCTTTCGTGGTATTTTTTGGTAAGCAATTTAAAGCTAGGGTTTGTAATGTTGATAAATTAGCAAGAGTACGTTAGATTAAAAAAAATTATCCAACCAAAAACCCAGCCCAGTGTTGCCAACTCTTCTCCAATGAAAGTAGCAAGCAGCACTGGCTCCAAAAGTCCCTAAATCTAGCAAGAAAGTTGACAAGTCGGCAACACTGACAGCCCGTCCTTTCAGGCCACCCTCAAAAGCCACTCCCCCCAAATGATCATTATGACCATAAACAGACATGTGGCCCTTTATGGAGGTGTTTTCATCCGACTTTGGAGATGCTTTTATGGATTGACAGAGTGGGAAAGAGCTTGTTAAAAAAGTTAAAGTTTGAAAAATAAATGTAAAAATAAGATTCTGGTGACGCGCGATGAGTCCAATGATTTCATTCAGACCGAATGGTTGGACAAGCTTATAAGAAGTCCTGCAACAGCCACATATACCAGCTTTCTTTCCTTGCTTTTGTCATTTGATTTATTTATTGCTGTCCAAACCTCGCTTTTGTTTGTTTTTTAAGTTTTCCATTATTTCCATTCCCATGCATTTAAATTGAGCTTTTTGTTACCCATTAAGAAAGATGCAGAGATTTATTATGCTACAGTTCAGTCGCACATCCGCCTGGCCGTTTGGCAAAATGAAGGTCATGATAATCACAGGAAAACACAAATTCATTCCAACTTAATTTTGTATCTATACAAAGACGCTGCATGTCTCTGCATCTATTGATTATTTCTCTGTCGAGTTGTCTGCCATTACAATAGAACCGCCTCTCCTGGACAACACAGCCCACCTTGAAATATTCAAACCCTCTGAAACATGGCTTCAACACATACGTACATGTTGGCACGGTTGGATGGTATACGCTCTATGATGAAGTGGTTTTCATAAACGTCCCATAAAATGCAACTGAATAAATGTATTAAGTAGAGTAATGAAATACATGACCCAGCTAAATCAGTTTTGTAAGAGCCCCATTTAATTATTAACCAGTCTCTCAATGCGTTTACAAATATGGTGTTACCTTGAAGTAGACAATTATTCCAATATTTTTTATAAGCAACAACAAAATGTACACAGTGATTGTCTTCTTTGTTCATTACTGCATGAAAAGGCTCCTGAACTGCTTGTTCAGTAGTATCTGCTTCCAGTTCAGCTTTCCAGAATTAAAAAACGAGGGGGGTTTGTTCTGCCGGTCAGGGAAAAGGACCGGCTGATCTGACATCGCTTCTGTCTCTATTATTTATTTGCACATGGGAACTGGAATCGTGTAGAGTAATGGGTCACCGGTGGGCAGACTTTCTCAGGATTCTACTTGGAGATCTCAATATTTAAAAACAGAATAACAAACGTGACGTCCAGTCAGTTGGAGGAGGTAACAGGAGCCAGCTCAGCCCTCACCTCGGTCACACAATCGTCCTTCTGGAGGACATATGTAAATCAAGCTGTCATCATCACGGGAATGTGTTTTATGATCTCAGGCTCAGCTTCCACCATTAACAAAGCATGACGGGTGACATATCGCTAATACTGTGAACATGCCATTCTTTCTAAGTGCACGACATTTCTGGACTTCAAAGAACTGAATTTGTTAACATCTATATTTACAGTCAGCACTACAGCATTTTATGGATAGTTAAATGTGCCGGGGTAGGATCATCTTTAAGAAAATGAGGCTGTATATTTATATATGCTACCAGGCATGGCAAAACATGTGTTGAAATACAAGTGCTGATCATGAAAAGCATTCAGTGAAGTCCCCCACTAAATATAGTTGACTTATGTCCAGGGGCTGATCTGAAGCAAGCACTTTTGAAATGGTGACTTTGGGGTGAGCTTGTAGTCATAGAGAGAATGTATTTAGAAATGAGTAACCGGACGTATGCTGTGCTGTAGAATACCAGAGTAGACTTAAGTCATTTAGCAGTACATTGATGTAAGCAGAAACAAATGTATACAATTAATAACATCAATATTCTTTCTGACATGAGTACACCACCTGAATTTAATGTTAATTTATAAAGGTCATTATCTACAGCATTAAGTGGGAGGTGCTACGCTGAAAAAATTTCTTCTCTACATGATCAATGTGCGGTACATACCACGGTCTTTAATGTGATTACAGAAAACTGCACATCGCAAAACATGCAACATTATAGTGGGAAATAAATCACTCAGCAATGGGTGTGAAGCTCTTAAACTGATTAAAGTACACATATATCGTCTCCGCTTCATTACATAGAATAGCCAGAGAAAAACACACAAAAAAAGTTAGCTGGTTGGGTAGGTTTTTAATAACTAACTGTGTAATCCGCTTGCTGGTAAGTTGGTGTCAACACATCAACTGCAACTAAAGAGATAAGTTGATTTAACTCGGACTGTGATGCAACGCGTTGATAATTTCACTTCCGTTGCTTCTATTTAAGGCTCAAGTAGATGACAGTAGACGACAAAGGTTTGCAAAATCATCAAAACCAGTTATGAATAATGTTGTAGCAGTCACGATTGTTCCAGAAATTGCATTTGTACTGTATGTAATGTATTTTATGCTATTCAGCATTTTTTTGCAATGGTTGTTGATTATGTCAGCATTTCACATTGTCTTTCTCTCCTTACTATACTGAACATGGAAAATAATTTAGATTATCAGCACAAATACGGTTCTCTGATGCTTCCCTAAGTTACTCTCCCTCCTTGTCTGGCGTAATAAACAGTGATACTGGCTTAGTGTGTATTAAATGGTATTCTGTCAGTTGTGCAGCAGAGAGAAAATGAATTTCGCCGAGCATACTGTTGATGTGCATAAACGGTGAGAAACTGGAGAGCCTGTAAATGTCTAACAGAGGCTGCTGCACCGGGGTGATTTATGGAGTGTTGTCATTTGTTGTAGATAGCCCTGCAGATTTTAGAAATCCTTGTGACTGCTCAAAAGTGAAAATCTGTTTTGTGATTATTTTGGATAACTTCAAACAAAACGCTTTCAGAGGTGCATGTGGAGATGCAAAATGCTTCTGTACGGTTCATTTGGGTATCTTTGAGGCAAAAGAGACGGGAAAGAATGTGTCCTGTCCTTGGACTGTAATGTCACATATGAAGCCTCGTGTGAACATTCAATATCAACATACTCACAAAGTCCTAAGCACTGTCAATGTAATGCT
The DNA here is from genome assembly GCF_004355925.1 of Anarrhichthys ocellatus. NCBI lineage: Eukaryota > Metazoa > Chordata > Actinopteri > Perciformes > Anarhichadidae > Anarrhichthys > Anarrhichthys ocellatus. The sequence continues at coordinate 4,391,786 of NW_022280048.1, read as the reverse complement.
TATAGAATGTACTGTAGATCAAGACATTAGATATCGACATCACCCTAAAAAAGACATATTGTAGCAAGAAATTCAGAAAATATGCAATGAGTGAAGAAAAAAAACAGCAACACATGACAGTATAATATCATAAAGTACAGCCTTAAAAATACAGTGTATTTTAATACAATAACAAGAACAAAATGGAGCTTTACAAATATTGCTGAGCTATTGCATTACATTGTAGGTACGGTAGTGTTGCCCTGTATGTAGCCAATCAAACAAATACAAGTTTATTGTTGTTGTTGTCAAAATACATTTCAGTTTGCACAAGGGAAGGAATTAAAAAGTATGATAACTTAAGCACCAGGATAGTCTGATTAGGTTCATTTTGTTTCATCAGATGTACAAAATATGAGAACTAAAGGATTTTGCATGTCATTGTGTTTGGTTTAGATTCTTTTAAAGCCCCATTGTTGGGTTTGGTTCTGCACAAATTGTACATATGCGCTGCATATTAATGTATGTGGACATTACGTATAGGCAAACTCAGCTCGTGTCTTCTAATCTGCTCTCACCTCTAATGTACAGTACGCTGAAAGTCGCGTTCATAGCTGCACAACAGCACAGCTGTCTCTCAAGGCTCCATTATGACTGAACTGAATATTTATCACAATGTACTGTTGAGGAAGTTGACATGAGCCTTTAATGGTTCCAGCTGAAGGCGCATTAGCGTATATATTTTGCAGTTTAACGATCGCAGAACATGAAAAAGCCTTAAAAGGGTGCCAGGGGTACAGGGATGTGAGAGCCTGACTCTATCTGTAAGGCAGCTTGTAGCCGTAACTGTAAGCACCTGATCCCTGGCCATATAGGCTGCATTCATTTCACCACTGCCTGTTCATCCTGCAGCCGTGTCATCAAAGCATGGTCACCTCTCCCTGTCTGCCATATACGCAGCCTGGGTTTTACTGATCTCATTTCCCATTGACCCAAATGAGCCCCAGCTGCAGCTTGATCTTGTTTGTAATGGAAAAGCAGTAAATGTAGCCATGAAACTGCAGATCAGTTGCAGTGAGACTGGTGAGTAGAATGGACACTTAATTGACCGAATATGAAAGAGAGATCCCGGACATGTGAGAAAAGCAGGAGCTGCAGCACTTTATGTTCAGTTTCTAATGTACTCTACTGTATGTAACAGAAGTGTAATTGATCTTTAAGGCTACGCTTTGTGTCCTATGAGGTAATGGACTAAATGCTCTTCACATACTGTATGCATGCAGCCATTTACAAAACCGCTTCCCACACGGTAGCTTTACCCTCTGCGAACATGACCGCTGATTAATGCGTGCAGGACATCGGCTGCAATCTGCATTTTGGCAGCTACAGCCATCAAGTGATGTATGGCAGCAGTTCTTTCAAGACCAGTTGACGCTTTTGCAATACTGAGGACAATCTCTTAGTGTGTGTGTGCTGCCACATGTCAGATGGCGGGCCGCTTTGCGTACAGGCGGATAGCACAGGCCGTCGTAACTCAGTCTCAAAGTAATGCCTATTCAGCGCAAAACAGGAGTGTGTTGTCAGAATCCCAGGATGGATGCTGGGAATGAACAAATGGTATCTATCCTGATGAAGAGAGAACCCCCCCGTGATATATTTCAGAGGAAACACAGGAAAAATGCTCAAGCTGGGCACTTTTCCCTTTTCCCTTCACTTAGATTTTCCATTTGAATTAAATGAGGTGTGTATGTAGGCAGGCAGAGGGGGGGCAAGGGTGGTGAGATATAGCATGCAGGAGAAAGGACATACTTCATCTTCACATTCAAAGTGTTGTTTTCAGCAACTTTGAAATGAAGGAGAAAAATGCTGATAGAATTGCACTGGGATGTATTGCAGCGGACTGCAAAGTACAAAAACCCTGGGTCAGACTTTGGGGAGGCATCCTGCATGCTGGGCTTTTTTCCCCCCCATTTCCACTCTCCTCTTAAGGTCCCCAAGGACACACTTTTTTTGAATCTGCAGTGATTGATGGGAGGTGTGCCCTTGACAGGGCCAGGACAGGCTGGCCAAGGGCAAGATGCAGCTATCCAATTGTTTCACGTAGATAAACAGGGAAAGAAATGTCATTTACAGCATCTGGAGATAGATGCTGTCATCCTCACTACCAGGAAGCACGCTTAAAAGCCCACCTCGTTATTGAATTCCAACAGCCGGGCCGTATGAAATGGGTTTCCACATAACTATGATTTGTGCATCGTGCAGAGTTGGAGGGAAAACAAACGGGATGAGAGAGCGTAGATGTTGAAGTCAACAATATACGAAACATTAAAAACATAAAAGCTGGATATTGCGGTTCACAAATACCCTTAAGGTCAGAGATCTTGATATTAAGTATCCTTTGTAGTTGCATCCTCTCTGATGTTTGGCCTACTGTGTTCACTACTATACTAGTATCCATCTACATAGAACTATCTATTCTTTGACTTTGTACCACTCTCTCATGGGTATGCGATTGCTCAGCATATATACTCGAACATTTTGCATATTCAACCACTGTTTGTGGTTCATCTGTGAGTTTAATCCAGTTGCAGTGTCATGTCTAAAATATACATCTCCGACAAAAAACATTAATTTCAAGTCAAGATGAAATAGAAAAAAAAAATGCATTTTTAACCATTTGAGGTCACATCCCCGGTGATGTTGTCGGCCTATTTAACAATATATGGAAAACATTTACAAAAAAGCAATTTCTTCATATTTATATATCAAAATCCAATCATCTCTTCTTCCTGTAAAACAAAATATGATGTGCGCCTAAGTAAGCTGGTACCAACCACTTTCAACCAATAATATCATGACGTCCATTCATCAATTAATCTGCAGCGACGTGGGAGGTGTGTGTGTGCGGAGCCACAGTCCTCTGTACCTCCATATTGTGCTACATTCTAAGCCCGCCCACTTTTTAGCTGTCCATTTAAATGCAAAGGATTTGATTACAATCCCTCTACTAACTATACACAGCTCAAATATTCTGTTCCTCTCAGGAACACTCACAGTACAGAAGCTAAAGATGCTCAAACCTACGTTTCTACTGGGACTTTAAGGACGCCACAAACACGCGGTAGTTCCAGTCAACACAACGGTCACCATTCAAATTTGAACTGCGGATAACAATAGCAACATAACTGTCTGCTTTGTGCTGCGTAGACCTTGGTATAATCGTGATTGTGCACTCTGAGGTGCTCTGGTATAGAAAATAACCTAGACACCATTTTGTGTTTTGTCACTTACTGTACATGCAACTGTATGTGCTGGTATTCAGTGTCAATGCAGGAAGCAGAGTGATATGCAGGTCCAAGCCGTTTCACAGTAGTTGCCAAAATTTATCCACACTTTAGTACTTAAGGTAATGTATTGAGACATTGAGGGTCTGTCATATGGATTTTGCATAGATCCTTACTTAGGCTTACATAGCATACAGAGCGTGACTATAGACAGATGGGGCCCTGTGCGGTTGGGGGTCCTGTAGAGAGAGAGTGGGCACTGTGACAATGTGTTGAGCAGAGAACGGGCCTTTGCTATGGATACAGATTGGCACCTTGAAAACCCTCCTGTGTTCAAAGAAGAATTCACTTAAATTAAAAATGCCGCCATTTGCTATATACGCCCTCGAAAAGACAAATTTTATAATTTTTTCAGTCAGTAGCAATCTATAACAAAATGATATGCTTATTCTACATAAACAATAACAACTATAAAGAAACTATAAAACTAAAACTAAAAATTAAATGAATAACTCCTTATTTTCTTTGGCATTTTGTCATACAGATATGCAATGATGATTGCTGAGTAATGTTGATGTTGTAAAGTCTGTATTTGATCATGTGACGAGAGGATACGATATACGATAGCGTTCTGTTTGACCTCTCTACTTTAGCCTAAGGAGCTCATTCGACTGTAGAATCCAACACAACGTGGTAAAATATGTATTCACCAAATGGTGTGTGTGTGTGTGTGTGTGTGTGTGTGTGCGTGTGTGTGTGTGTGTGTGTGTGCTCCCTACCTAGTAACCAGTGCACACTGGGGCCCGTCGTGACCACCTTGCACCACTGATACAGCACATTTTGCGGCGTATGATCCCTGTAACTACCTTGCAATGACAGCTGCGTTACAATCATGCGCATTACCTTAAAATGAAGCCGTAGCTCCAAATATTGTTATCATAAAAATTAAATAACTCCAGCCGCTGGCTGTTTTTTGGCACTGTTTTTAAAGTGCATGCTTTCAAAAGATGATCCATTATTCACGACTGGTTTTGTCTGGTGGGTACGTGGACGTCGCGGGTACACTGTGGCTGCTCTTATTGAGTCTCAGATTCAGTCAACGACCACTACGCAAACATTTGCTCACACTTAAACGTGTGTTCTTGTGTCAACCTGACGGGTTGTTTTTCTGCTGATTTGATTGATAATCCGATGGCTCTATTGATGATCTCTGTATAGTCGAACATTCTGTCCTCTTCACAGCATCGCTGCTGTGTACATCATACATGTACAGTGTAGTCCACTGTCTTCTGGACTGCCGTCATTTACTCCCTGCAAAGTGCTCATTTAGTTTATAATTATTGCTGTCTGGTCTCCATTAAGAGCATCTGGAACAGATCCGTTCATTTTGCCTCTACAGTTCGAATATAAACGTACGGAGCTGACGAGCTAAACTGTCTTCCTCCAGTCACACGGCACACCTTCTCTATTTCCCTCCGTCTTTGAGCACACAATATCACTTTTCCTTTTGATTCCAATTTTTCCATTTGGTCTCTGTGAGTATCTTATCTTGTTGTCCTCACTTTACATTTATGTGGGTTGTTTTTGATATACTATTTTCTCCTTGTTTTTGAGTCTGTCATTTAGAGCCTGTTATCCAGCTCTGTTGACTTTTGTTTGTCACGTTTTTTCTTTGTTTTGTTTGAGGTGAGAAGGTTTTTGTTTTTTTGCGTTTCTTTTTTTATCTCACCTGCACAATGTGACTTTCTCTGTTCCTTTGGTGTCCCATCCTTTCATGTGCAGATAAATGAACTCTAAACTCTAGATGGTGGTGCGTGAGAAGCAAAGAACATTAGTCAGATTCATATGGGTAGAAAATATTATGTGACGCACGTATTTCTCGGATTCAATATTCTCATCACTCTCTTACATCCTGGACTGGTCAAGTTAGTAACGTTCATTTTGTAGCTGTCATTTGTAGTTTTCTTTTAGGCCATTTGTTGATGGCAGGTCTACACAGATATGACGGGAACACCCAGAATCCAGTTTAATACTGGGATTTTTATCTTCATGGCATTGGAGAGATGAGGGGAGATATATGGGGGATGACATGCAAAGGTCTCGGGCCAGACGTGAACCAAGGACGTTGCGATTCATCGTCGGTGCCTTAACCCCTCAGCTTCCAGGGCGCTCCAGTATTTCACATTTCATGGTCTATGGTTGCCTTCCTAAAACATTCTTTGGTCGCTGTAATTGTCATAACGGCTTGAACAAGCGAGTGGAAAGAATCAGAGGTAATAAAAACATGTTCAAAATGGCAGCCAACAACATGATCCCCTTTTCACTTGCACGCACACCAGAGTTAATGTATTGGTCACAAATTAATATATTAATAAAGAATTAATTCATGAATCCTAGTCTCTTGAGACACATTAGCCATGATCGTTGAGGAGGATCTACACATAATTACCACAGGTTAATGTAATTACGCAGGCAGCTTCGGCAGGACTTGCCATTACACGGCACGCCACTGAAGCAACTGGGATTTACTGCACATGTAGGGTTACTCAGGAGATTAGCTTTGAAGGAGACAGAGACTGTCCTTTCAGAAAAAAAGTGCAAATATCTAAAAATCTTTACCTTTCCCACTTGGTCATCCTTCAAAATGTTCACTTCAAAATCATGAAGGGACATGGAAACGATGGCATTGATTAAAACTGCCAATGTGTGACCTGCTGAATAAATCAGGTCTGTAAATAAATGAATTAGAAGTTGGACCATAAATTAATCATACACTTCTTTAGCCAATAAGTTTCCAAATGGCTTCAGGGTAAACCCTGTTAGGAGGACACTTTGTCCTCAAATGCCCGCACTGTACTTGGGCTTTTTGTTATTTATTTATAAAGGAACTAACCTCCCAGGGTCTTCTTTTTTTAATTTGAGTTTAAAACATTAACGTGACATCACACTATCTTGTACCTTAACGTCCTTTGTTTTGTGCAGCACATGGCCGTCAAATCCAGCTCTGCACGTCTAAGTTATGTCCATTTGATGATTCCCCTTTGCTGTTTCCAGTAAATACATCTCACCGTTCAACTGAAGCTTACACGAGAGCGGGCATGCATTTTTGACTTACTTCCATTTTTAGATATTTCCAAAAAATGGACTAATTATTTCACATCTTACGCAATATAATTGCACTAAATATTTATTTTATGCTTTTAAACTATATTTTATTTACCTGACTAAGCTGAAATATACTAAATGAAATGTAATTATATTAAACCTTCTATTGTAGTTCGTTTTCCATCCCTTCGGAGTACTTTAATAATGTTCCTCATGGGATTGTAATTTACGAGTTGGAAAGGCAGCCGTTAATATGCTTAGTGTTTCATAATTCACCGACAAAATCTGTGTATGTAAGTAGGAAGCATTGTTCTTATGCATGCAGCGTCTTAGTGTGGAATCAAAGTAGGTTTGATATATCAGGTTGGAGGTTTGTGACAGGATAGGACGATAAGATGAGGCCACCTTTACTTATCCCCTGTCTCTCTGGCTTCCTGTGATGTACTGCCTCTGCTCTCCTGTTTTACCTCATCGTTTTCCTTCTCCTCTGTCCTCCTTCACTCACAGAGCTGCTTTAATGATTTCCCGTTATTCACCAGCTATCACTAATCTTACCTTGTGGTTTCTCCATCCATACAGTAGTTGCCATAACAGTGTGCTGTATATTTAGAGCTGTTCGGCAGCGTTAGTGATAGAAATTTATTACCCTCAGACAATGCCGGAAGCTGCATTCATGCCATGTAACTTTTATGTGATTCGGAAAGTCCCATCGAGATTGAGAGCTGTTTATTCAGGGAGAGCTGAGTACATGCTAAAACAGAATACAGAATGCAATATATAGTAAATAGTCAAAGTAATAAATATAATAAAATATATACAGTATCATTCACAATTACATGCATGTAATAATATGTTCAAGGGGGGATTAACAATACTAAAAGCATGGCGAGGGTAATAATCGTATTGGCTCAAAGATAAATAAAAAGTTACGCGATCATTTTGAAGCATTTGAAAGTTTTCTGAACAACAACTTGTGACTTCATACAATAATAGAAACTGATTGATATAGAAGGTGTCCAGGTTATACGACTGAAGTTGGAAATGTATGACACGATTAATTAGGCGTCAAGAAAAATAACATGAAGCAGAGCAGCAGAATGAATCGCTGCATCAAGACAGTTGGTCTCCTGCTGGCCTGTTGGGCAATAAAACTGAGCAGCATGGCTTACATCAAATCACACTGGGGACGCGACTACAAATGCTGAAATATCAAGTGTACCGTTTCCAACATTAACCTTTTTACTGCAAACATAATTATAAAACAACAAAACCCTTTTATATCTTCCTTTTTTTTAACTCTGTTTTGCCCGCTGTTAAACTCTAACCTAAAACATCCGAGTCTGTTCATCATCGTCTTCATATGAAAACCTTAACGAGGTGTAATGCTGTACTGCGTTACATATATCGAGTTAAAAGCACAGAATGTCTTTGACTGATTGAATGGTTGTATTTTTTTTAATATATCCTCTATTCAATCAGAAAGGTTCCATTGAGATACAACATCGGGTAGGGAGTCCTGCACCAGATGAGCAGCGCTTAAAAAAGGTTTCATATACGTCCAGAGGGGGACGGATCATCACGAAAAGTGTACCAGAGCACAGCAACAGACACAAAACATGCAGGAATCAGAGGTTCAAATCATCAAAGCAACATCGTTGCAACAACATTGCCGAGAAAAATAGATTTTTAAATATTTCTGAACATGTCAAGAGAGGGAAAAGATTTCAAGATTAAGTTTGTCGTACAGCTCGTTTCCAGCTATTCCTGTCATATTCCAGTTATACTCAGCTCTGTTGGGGTGATTGGGACCATGAGGAGAGTTTTCTCTGATGATCTAATGTTATAGCTAATATGTCAGTAAACTGTACTGTGATATTTTACCCAGTCAAGCTTTTGATGAAAATGAAAACCTAACTCGATCGGGATATTTAATATGTATTTATATAAGTGGCAAATATGAATTTAAAGTATCTTTTTTCTATATCTATTTTTCAGTTTGTAAGGCTTTCAAAGCAGGGGACAGCATTGCCGTTGTGAGAAACAGTGATTGCTGAATGTCTGTATATGAGAAATACATACAACAGTGTTTCCTAATGCAAACAAATGACAGTGGAGGTGTAATATTGTACTTTACCAATGTTTTACCTTCTGTACTGCCACGCAGTAACCAAGCATTTTATTTTGAAAAGGCTACCGCGGAGCACTGTGGAGGGGAGACAATAGCACGACTTATAAATGTTTTTGAATATTTATTAAGACCACATGGTGGCTCAGCGGTTAGCGCTGTTGCCTCACAGCAAGAAGGCCCTGGGTTCCAATCTTGCCAATCTGTTGGAGACTGTGATCTTTCTGTGTGGAGTTTACATGCTCGCTCCACGTCTGAGTGGGTTTCCTCCGGCTGCTCCAGTTTCCTCCCACAGTCCAAAGACAGCAGGTTAGGTCAACCGGAAACTCTGAATTGAATTGCCCGAAGGTGTGAACGTGTTCGTCAGTCTATATGCGTGTTGTCCCTGTGATAACTGGTGACCTGTCCAGGGTGTACTCTCTGCGACCAGTGCATGCTGGGATATAGGTTCCAGCTCCTCGCAACCCTGAAGAGGAGCACGTAGAAAATGGAAGAATGAGTATTAAAGTATATAATGTGAAAATATTCTTCTTCATTTATGGCTATAAAGAAAAATAAGAGTTTATATGCCTTACTTATCTATAATTTTTATTTTATGTTGATTTCTGAATTGCGAACTAAATACAGCACCACGCAACGCAAGTATTCTGTGAACGGATATTTAAGGTCCCGAAGGTGCAGCATGAATAAATTCACAAGTTCCCTATATGGGGAACTCTCAATGTACTCTCAATGTATGCCATCCATATAACCAATTAGGTAAAAGCATGATGATTAGTCCAATTCTATTGATGATATGTGTTCGTAACCAGCCTTTAGGTTCCACATATACTGAGATCTAAGTGAACACTTTTTGAAAAATATAATTGCCAACTATGTTTCAGGATATTAGGAAGGGTTTTACATACCCATTGCTGATGTACACTACTAGTGTCAGAGTTCAAACTCAAACTTCTCACATTTACACAGGAGCTCAATTGGAATATCTTAAGCGTCTAAACCTTCCGATAAGCTCATTACAGCCAAATGTAAATGTGTTTTCCTGAGTGATCATGATCAGAAATCACTTACCAATGTAGGCTACAGTGATGGAGTTGAGTTCAATTGACCCTTCATAAACACTTTTAGCAATTTTCAGGTGTCATTGTTACTTTTTTAAAGACCTTCTCTATTTAGTCACTGTCGATGCCTATCAAAGGTTTTTTAAACCTTTTCTGCCTTAAAATACAACTACATTGGTTGCTTTCCGCCGCGATGGAGAGAATAGATGAGGTCACTGTATTAAATGCAGGGGGAGAATTTGCTGCGACGTAACGTGTTCTCTTTGTTAATTTCTTGGTAAAAAGGGCCTCAGGAGGGCAGTGGCCATTGAAAATAAAAGCAAACACAGACTCGACTGGATAAATCATCATGCTCCTCTTGCAACACTGTGGGGGAAATGCTGCACAGTTGCTATGGAACCCTGTGTTGCTAGGCAATGGGTTGATTATCAGAGGTTTTTTTTTTATGTAAGAGGCAGAGTGGTGTTTTCTTCGCTGTCTACCAAATTTACTTTCAAAACTGACAGGTTTTTTACAACTGACAGGATCTATGGAATAACATGACAACGCTGTCCGCCATTCAAATGCAATTCATCCAGTTTGATAGATTCACTCTCTCCGGACTGGAGTTTGTGCCGCACTGAATATTCAAACGCTCCACATGAAATGTAAACACCATGAAAGGTTCCACTGGTAAACATCGATGTTGGGGAAGAAACGGTGCTTCTCCTTCCAATGTATACAGTACAAAACCGTATATATGTGACTGTAGCTTCATTTAGAAGCCTCTTTAATCTGATTTCATCACGCGCCGGTGCTGAATGGGGTGCATCGAGATGTCTTCTCGTTGGCTGAAAACTCATTTTTCTTGGCACAAGTACAGAATCAACCCAGATATGCCAAAAGATTTAATTCAGTCCCTAATCTCAGCACCTGTTTGCTGGTAATTTATGCTGCTCCATTTATTAAAATATCCAATTTATAAGCAGTGGAGATGGTGAGGGAATATCATAATGTTGCCCTCTTGTGGTTGCATTCAGATATCAGGCTGATTAAGTCTTTTATAAGTGTAGAAAGTAATCTGTCTATTTTTATTGTTGATGTTGATTGTCTTTCTTTTTTTTAAACAGCTTTTGCATGGCACCTTTCTTTTGTTTTCAGACATGTCATGAGATTAAAGGGCAGGCTGAAAATCACTGCAATTTCTAAAGCAGACATTATTAATGTTCATAGTCTAAGAAACTATGGATGTAATACCCTTTTGAGGTTTGCAAGTTTGCCAAATACAAAGCACAAGCAATGGATATCAGCAGGGAGGTCCGACTCTCTCCGCATCCTCCTCACATGCTTTCTGCCTCCATGTGGTCTTCAGATTCCATCCATAGTCTGACGAGGGACTCCTCCCCTACTGCCCTTATGTCTGATGAAGCCAGCAATTCTTCAAATGGCAGACATATCTTATATTACATTTCACAAGACAAAAACTAACAATGGTCACCCTAAAGCCAGAGTAAGCAAAGGTGTCTTGTCCTGCCAAACTCCAGTCTAAACATTAAGTATAAAGTCTAAACATTAAGTGCTGCTTTTTTTCATCAGTAAATGAGTATACAGGCAACGCTGGCAAACATATGAACCATCATGCAGTGGTTCCATTTCAGTGCAGTGCAAGTTTGTTTGTTTGTTTGTTTATTGGCAAGATTCTAATACATATATAAAGAAACCAATATCTGAATAGGAACAAATATGTGTACAGTAGGAGCTTTGGTTGACATTGACAATCCATCATAAAAGCACTTGATGATTGGTGCAAATGTTTCAATTTGAAAAAACAAACAAACAAGATGACCACTTCCTCACACTGAACTTATATTGTTTTCATATGAGCTTCCATTACCAAGGAAATCATTAAATAGGCCAGCCTCACCGCCCACCACAGTTTAGCTTGTCTGCCCTGAGGCTAGATGAGACCGTCAGACTTGAAGCGGAATGTGGCAACACATTGTTGGAGTTGAGAGGACAGCATACATACATAATAAGCGGAGAAGGAATAGGATGAATAAATAAAACAGCAACTGTCAACAAGCACTGGAAACACGATGAGCCTAGCGAGATGCATGACTGGCTGGTTTTTTGATCCATCTGGGGAATCTAGATCTGGAATCTAGCAGCTATCGTCATCGCAAAGGTTCCCAACCGCGCTACTAATTCCCTCATCCGTGATCCCGGTCAATCATCCGATGCAGACACGCACTTTAGATGTTGTGAGGATGGTGTAATAATTGTAAACTGTTACCATGGGGATCATCAGGGAGGCAGCACCGTTCAGTAAGCACGTAATGTAAATGCTACAGCGTTTAGTTTCAACATGCAGCCATGTTAGTATTATTAAGGAGGCATTCCCCAATAAAGATAAGAGGAATTAGGCCCATGACACCCCAGAAGGCTAAGCTGTAGTTATTTCCCTGCTTACAATATGTACACAATTCCATCAAGCATCATTGCTTTTTTGAAGAGTGAATGCCATTTTATTATGCACTAAAAATACCAATTGTTTTTGATATGTTGTTTAATTGATCACCTTTCGTTCTGCTAGATGGCTCTTTTGGGACAAGGTACTGTCAAAGCCATTAGCATATAATTTATACTCTAATAGGAAGGATATCGGCTGAGGTAATGATATCCAGGGAAGCCAGCTATACCGTTACACCATCGCAGAGATTGATCATGAATGATATTTTCATTAAAGGACTAGTTTGTGTTTGTTAAATGTCCTCTCAGTAAATGAAACAGCCTGAAAACAGATGCCGTACAATCGTACGAGCACTGTCAAGGAAGTAGGAAAATACCTCTCCCTTTTACAAAACTCTATGTCAGTTTCTCAATCATTTTGCACTTAGTGATCAATATCTCATTGGCACGGAAGTGTATGGTGGTCGTCTTTTTTTCTTCTTGTTGACTGTCGATACACTGTCAGTTCTCCAGGTCTCTCAGCTCTACAGGAATTGAATGTACTCCATGACTTGATTGTGTTGCTCCCAGACCTGATTCTCTTATTCTATTTAATAATAGTCCCCTCTGTTGCCATAGAGGAAGCTGGAGGATAAACCGTACGTCCTGACTTGCTGCTCACCTCCAGAAGCCCCACTGCTGCAGCAAACAGCATGTTTGTGTTGGAATATCTTCATATGCCCTGAGCTCATTTTTGATAAGGGTTGAGGCTTAGTCATTTTTTTGTTTTGTTATCATAGATTGATACCTGTCCTATATTAGATGGATAGTTAGTTGCCATGGTAATACTTGCAAAACAAGGGTGTAAGAAAACGTAAGACTGTGTCATCACATAAATGACTCATTCTTTAAATGTGTGTGTTTTCTTTCACTTTATTTCTATAGTTAATCATGAGTGAAAGGACAGCAGCAGTGCGAGCCAGCAGGGTTCTTACATTTCAACTGTTGTACAAATTAAACAAACAAGCTATAAAACAGGTTAATTAGTGAGCTTTAGATGCGCCGATATTGGCGGATTGTGTTACCTTTGAACAGAGCCAGGCTGGCTTTGTTCCAGTCTTGATGCTAAGCTAAGCTCTCAGACTGTTGCTGTGTGCGTATGTTTACCCGACAGATGACTGTAACTGTAACTGTACCAAACTTGCAAATGAGCGAATTTCCAACTCATCTTTTTATGAATTTAAAGAAATCACTGCAAAATGCTGCCATATTTTATATATCGTAAGGCTGCTAAATAGTTATGATTGGCTATTGAATTTAAATAGATCTGTATAGATGCCAGTGTCAGTTTATGAACTGATAGAAAGACACTAAGATGGAAATGCTCCTCCAAAGTTAAATGTCTTCATTGCTTAAAGACAAACCCTAAATCAGTTGCCCTCTTCTCCTCTTTTATTGGTGCACTGGTGCTTTTGCAGCGTATATCCACCAACAATTGTTACCACCCTTTGCAGTCCCTTTGTGCTCATGGCAAGCATGTGCATTCTCGTGTGCATGCTGGTAGTTTGTGTATTCCGTACTCTGCCACACCTCAAATGGTTAAAAACCCCACAGGGCACCTTTCATTTTGTAAAATTTCAGTAAATCTGTTCTATTGTCTGAGCGCTGTCGCTGTGCCCATTTCTACGGGGAGGGGGCCGCACGCTGAGTTCAGTCAAGTGGCAAAACTGGTCGACAATTAGAGATCAGTGCATATTGTTTTCTTTGTCTAGTTTGTTTTAATGGACTCGCATCTATATCCAGCCCATCATCAGACGTTTGTTGAAAGCTATTCCTGTTGCGATATTGGCCTGACACTGGTATAAAATCAGAAGCGTGTCGACGCATTCAGTAGATTCTTGGAAAAGTAGTGGAAACTGTTTAACACGCTGATACGATAATTGTTCAGAGACAATATGGTTTGCCTGGGGACGGTATGTTCTCTTTCACTCACTCACTCCTTCCTTTTATATAAAATCCAGACAAAAGGATAGACTAAAGGATGACTGTAGTTAGCACTTTGTTCTTCTGTTCATTGGTATTCTTTTTTTATATCCAAATATTAACTGGTAAAAAAAAATCTAGCATTTTGGAGACAATGTTGGAAATGGTGGTTGACACTGAATGGAGAAATGCTTATTTAAAGATGTGAAGTAGTGTTATTGTTCTCCCAACTTGTGAAGTACAAGTACAGGTGGAGCTTGAAAAAAAAAAGAAAAAGGCTGTGGTGACAAAGTGAGTGCCTCCGTTTCACTAAAGATGGGTCAAAATATGCAGAAAGAGAGAGAGAGAGAGAAAGAGAGAGGAAGAGATTTGATGCTTTCTGTTTTCATCTAGCGAACAAATGTACTTTGACATCTCTGGGGAAAAGTGTTACTGGTTGCCTTCACAAAGTGCGATGGAAAATGGCTCTACTTTTTCCCTTCTTTTTTTGTTTTTGAAAGAGATGGGTCAGGGAATATGACAAAGCTTCAGGGCATTTAGCGTAGTAGGTGGAGTGGAGGGGGAGGAAATAGGATTACAGAATATAACAGGGAGGAGAGATGAGCCTTTTTTTTCTCGCTGAAGTGGTTGGCTAGTTAATATTTTAGTACTTGAAGAGAAACATCATAATTAACCAATATCTGCAGGAAGAAGTACATGATGTTTATGTCATTTAAATGAATAAGAGTTAGTTTTTAAACTATTTGTGTTGTTTGTCTTTTTGCCATCTGATGGACATATTATGGTCAGTGTGTCCACGCCAATGATGCATCCAGTAGTGTTAACCTCAAAACAGAAAGGCCCCAGAGTCTTACATCAGGAGTTCTCTTAACGCTGTGATGTCACAGATGAGTACAGTCACGACTGTCTCCCCTCAGGCTTCGGGGGAGTATTTCCTGACCCTAATACCTCAGTAGAGAGCACACGATACTACACGATACTACATACAGTAGTTTTGTGTGCAGCAGAGGTTACAAATAAATTACTAAATTGTGATCATGTTTTTCTAATTTTAAGGTTTATCAAAGCTTTGACCAAATGGTCCAGTTGACATCATTAATAAGATGTTTTATGATCCATTTACTCACATTAAATCAGCTGGTTTGGCTGCCTGCACACAGTTCCATCAAAGTGCTGCGAGTTGGTTCCCATATTTCTTTCTTCAGTGAACTTGAGAACAAACCTGCTAACTTGTGATTGACTGGGGCCGCTGGAGAGCACCAATACTACTCCGTCGACTTGTTAACGTGTGCATAAATTGCCCAGCACACAGCTGCCGCATGTTTTTTTCAAAGCAATTTGCAATGTTATAAACCCAGGTGGTGTTTAGCACATGTATGCCAATCCACTTTTATTTGCAAGCTGCACCACAATAGCTAGTTAGAGTTCAGATGGATTCATGCAGTGTGCAGTAAGTTTAGTTCGGGCTGTTAATGTGTATTCATAGGATTTTTGCCTCTAGGTTTTTAGCAAACGGTGCTTAACGCTAGAGTCGCGTCACTTGAGTAAATGATTTATTTGGAGTGGTGTTGGTGCAGACACAGACTCAACGGTCCCTGCGGTCTGAAGGTGGATCGGATCCTGGCAGTGCGCCCGGCAGGGGGGCGTATAAGTCTGCCCAGGCATGCAAACAACCCTGTGTTAAACCACCTGTTTAAGCCATATTTGCTTTGGGTCAGTGAGACGTGGTTGGACTTTGCACGGGGTGCTTGGACCCCGTTATAATTTCATGCAAGGCAGCGCGTGGCGATACACTGAATATGTGCTGATACAAAGCACAATTAAATGTGTATTAAACTAAGTGGACATCACGCTTGGTGAATTCTCACCTATAGGAAAACAAAAAAAAAGAATTTCAAAGGAATTTTCCTTTGTTTCATCAGAGCAAACTGCTGCGGGACTAAAGCATACTTAATGAAGTTTTACCCAACAGTGCAAGAGTTTCCACTGGCTAATTTGTACATCAAACTAAATGCTGGTCAAATACTTTTCATGAATATTTCTGTCAAACAAAATGTTTTTGCTCAGATGTGCTCATTCCTCTCTTATTTCATAAACTCGCATGTACAATGAGCTCCATTCTCTCAGTAATTGAAGCCAGACACACGATTTGTGGGTCTACGCTGTTATTACAGTGATGAACACTATAGTTAGAGAGGGTAAAGTGCAGACTGACAGTTTTGATTGGACTGTATTTTTAGCCATATCTAATAAAAAAAGAAGTATAGTCGTATGGCCTTTTCATGCACTTAGATTCTTTATTGAGGGTTATATTGTCAATTTTTAGACATTGTCAAAAATATTTATGGGATCTGAACTGTGCAAGTCTGCAACCCATAAATGTCACCATAACACATGCTGTCTACAGTAAACGTCAAGATCTTTCCATTCTTTTGGCATTTCAAAGCGTTATATTTTGAGAGGATTCAGAAGAAACGCTGAGTTGTGGATCTGATCTGGTCAAACACAGACAATACACACAATATGTTGATTTAAAAAAAAACCTGGGCAGTACATCCATCAACTGAGCATAGAAACGCATCACCCCATCTTCTGTGAGTCACAGTGACCCATAAGAGTCTGTACCTTATCCTAAAAAATTAAGAAAATCAAGACTCCTATGTAACGCTTGCTTCAGCTCATGGCTGTCACATTGTGCAAGATACGACGATGTGAGGGAACGAGACCTTGCAAAGTTTTAAAGAAGAGAGTAAATGTGAAAACAAGTGATCTAAACAGATGTGCAAGGCAAATCCGACAAAGAACAAACAACTAACTTCTAGCTGCTTTTGATCAGGATTATTAAAAAAACTGTTAATTTCTCGTCATTAGCATCTTCTGTTTTGTTCTTGATGTGTGCAGTGAGTCAGAGAAAAAGACGAAGACAAACAGTGACAGAGAGAGGAAGGGTCTACACGGATGGAAACGGGGAGGGGGGGATAAAAAATGCACATAAACACGTTTAATTCCTATTTGAGGTTCTGTACCTCCTGATTGTGATGATACATGCAAAATGTACACGTTTAAGTACAGCTGTTTTCTGTGTTGTTTATGATCCTTATGCTAATGTCACTGTGATACCATGAAACATTATCTGAATATACTGATTCAGCACTGCCTCATAAACCAATCACTGGAATGTTTCTGCTGTTTCTGCTCTCTGCGTCAGCACTTCATATTTTGTGGCCTGATCATTCTCGCTGAAGCAATGTAAGGCTGACACGGTTCGACGGGGGGGGTTAGGTGTTACAGATAACATTAGGACTAAAAAATGCATGAAAGGACAAATAATTTGTAAAGATAAAACACTGAGAATCCGCGTCAAAAGAATCTATTCACCCACAAAGTCCACTGCCTGGGGTAACAGCTTCTCGAGTGCTGGGGTCTGGTTGTCTTTACTTTTGCTGCCTGCTAGAAAAAGTACAGAGTAAAGAAACACATGAAAGAAAGAAAAACAAGTAACTGTGAATAGACTCCAGCCCTCTCTGCAGTTCTTCGTCTAGCTTCTTCAGTGTTACTGTCTGTGTTGACCAAGCAGGTGTTGTAGTGTTGTCTCTATTTGAACAGACATCTGCAAGTGAAGGCAGGATCTGTAGGCAATGGGACAAGATTTCTGTATCGGAAGCGTTCTAGTTTCTGTGTGTAATCCGTTTGTAGTCCGACTATTATTGACCAATCGCTTTTGAGCAGAATTTGGTAGCATGCAGTTAAACAGTCTGTATGGTGGGCAGAAGAGGGGGAATGCATTGGCAGAAAGGCCATCTCGGAACCCATTGGCTATTGTCTGACAACGATTTAGCTATCGAAACATTCAGAACTTAACAAAGGAACCCCATTCATACTGGTTATTGTCCCCAGAGGGTAAATCAACGTCAAATAAGGTTCCGAGATTGGTTGCAGTGAGATGCTAATATTCTAAAGTTCATTTGGATTTAATCTCATCTGAAAAGAGCTGTAAACAACAACAAAAATGAACTCCAGGTTAGTCTTAACAGGAGAGCTAAAGGGTCAGGGAATACACATCTATCACGGCAATTATTCAAAATGTGTTTCAAGCACACAGATGTGAAGCATGTAATTGAATATGTTGCACATAAGCTTATCCGTGTGATCATACACAACATAGTCACACAGTATGTCTGAAGGCATGCTACTCATGGTTACAGTGTGGGTGTGAATACTGAAGTGGGCTAAGTGTTATCTGCACATGTAAGGGAGAAGATGTGCATAGCTGTTTACATGTCTACAGCATGTACTGTAATCATGTAAATTAGACAGTCTGCTCTTCCTGTTCCTTGCTAGCCCAGAAATTAAGATGGATGAGTGCATTTTCCCGGTGTTGTTTAATCAGCGTATGCTGAGAGTCGCTGGTCTTTACTTTCTGTTTTATAGACTTTCTGAACAGCAAAAACAGATTTTAATGTTTCATCGGTGTAGTTCAAAAATGTCTGAATCCATTCTTCTGAGTTGCAAACATTTTCCACGATGGAAAATCTGACGTGTGAATTTAACATAATCATCATCATCATCAACTACTCCATCAATATACTGTGCGTGGTGCACACACATTCGAAGCACACCAGTTGCATATTATCCTTCTTGTACTTGACAGCTTTTGCTTTGTTTCCTCAGGTCCTCCAGTCAGCGTAGGAATGAGCATCAACATAGCGAGCATCGACTCCATCTCAGAAGTGAACATGGTAGGTTACAAACTTCTTTGTGTCGTGATCCCTCATTGGCTTCCCACCTACAACTACTGCCAGTTGTGATTGTTGGACAAAATGGCCTTGAACTACTGATATTTAGCTCATATTGTAATCCTTACACTACTCTGCCAGACAGCACATATTGTTACGCTCTGACACAGACTTTGGAGCAGTCACGAATGCAGGCTGAGTTGTGAAGAAGGCAATATG
This sequence comes from Anarrhichthys ocellatus, assembly GCF_004355925.1. Taxonomy (NCBI): domain Eukaryota; kingdom Metazoa; phylum Chordata; class Actinopteri; order Perciformes; family Anarhichadidae; genus Anarrhichthys; species Anarrhichthys ocellatus. The sequence goes on along the minus strand of NW_022280048.1, from coordinate 4,372,867 downwards.
GCCGGTGTCTGAGTGACGTCATTCTGTCTCATAGCACCCTCTTTATTTCACTCAGCTTGACTCCTCCCACATGGTGCGGCAGATTTCCTTTTCAAAATGTTCTGTGGTATTCTTTATTCTTTTGTTTGTTGGTCTCGCTTTTGCTTTTGAAGGGATCGAATGATTTTCAACCTGTTCAAATCCACAGCATGCTGTTTTCTTTGATTTGTTGATGATCTAATTAAGATGTCTTCTGGTGCATCTTTCAATCATGAGATCATAGTAGGAACATAGGAACCCTTCTTATTAATGATGAATCAAATGAATGCTTATGTTCATGAGGGGTATATATATATATATATATACACACACAAAAAACAAACAAAATGACAATGTTTGTCATCGGCTTGCTATTGACAGTCAAGTGTCAAAAAAGATTAGTGCTCTGTGTCATTTCTATTTCTGCATTTGAAATAGCACATTTTTAGTGACAGATATGGTCGAGAGCGTTGATGAAGTTGTTTATCGGTAGCGTGGCTGAGTGTTGATTAAGACCTGGTTGTTCTTTCACTTAATCATGAAAGATTCTTTTCAATACAAAACACATTGCATTGTTAATTACAAAACAGGGCGCAAGGGTTCGTATTAATAAGTAATGCCCATTGATACAAATCCTTCCAAATCACATGTATCATACTTCTGTTTTTATATCACTAAACATCTTTGGAATGAAGAGAAAAAAATACTACAGGTGAAATATTTACTCGGATAATTGTTGAAATTAGTCCAAAAATGAGTAGGACAGAGCCATGCAGTTTGAACGTGGAAAGTGGTATTATGTCTGTCAGTATTAGTATTTTCCCTCCCAAAATGTGTTATGCTATACTATGATACAGTTTAAAGTCTGGGGTGTTGGGATATGTAGTGTTTGTCTACATTCAGTCAGGAATGTAGACAAACTCCCAGTTAGATACAGACAACTCCCAGTTAGATACAGCCTAATACAGGAGTACTAGCACAGCTGTGTTTATTGGTTTGGTACCCATGTACTATTTTACAAATGCTGAGCTGAGCTTTTCTGATTGTGAAACAATTTTCATGATCTAAGACCATAAACACAGTGTTGGAGTGCCCTCATGGCAGATGCATTTCTGTTATTGCTGTTATTGCCTGATCAGAGTCGCTTATTCCTCTTTTTGCCCTTCCTTAAATGACATTGTGGTAAACTACTGAATAGAGGGATTATAGATTGAAATGTTTTTAAATGTATTATGTCTGTTAGTACACACCATCTTGTTTGTGCTCTCATATGTAACATAAATTATGTTACTGTCTGTCAATTGTGATTTTAGGATTATTAAAGGGTTTTGTTTTGCCTGTGATAACGTCTATATTCACGTCTTACTCCCATTTTGATAAACCAAACTCACTCAAATCAAGCACTTGTCAGACGATAGCTTTTTTTTGCTAAATTCTTTCCGTAGCTCATGACCTTGTGTACAATTGACTTTTTTTTTAACTTCACATAAGTGTTTCTTTCTCTCCAGGACTACACCATCACAATGTATTTCCAGCAGAGCTGGCGGGATAAGCGTTTGGCCTATAATGAGATGAAGCTAAACCTGACTCTGGACAACCGTGTAGCAGACCAGCTTTGGCTCCCTGACACCTACTTCCTTAATGACAAGAAGTCCTTTCTTCACGGTGTGACGGTAAAGAACCGTATGATCCGACTGCACCCAGATGGCACTGTGTTATACGGGCTGAGGTAAGATGTTTAATTCACCCAAATGACAGTATTGTTCCACAAAAGTGAGAACTGTTAAGAAAACTGATAACACATGATCAGTGTTAATTGTTAAAGTATGACAGAGTTTGAACTAAAACAACGTGCGTTAATGCAATACTATGTAACTTTTTTTTAAAGAACTCACACATTCATCCTCTTACAAATGAAATGTTGAGTTCTTAGGCAATAAAAGCCGCTTCAATACACTAAGGGGTTTTGCGGCGATAGATTTACTGGCCTGGAGTTGGAGTGGTCAGAGTTCAAAGGGGAGATGTCACACGTCTTATCATTGGGGTAGAACACAGGTGCAGTTAAATCTGATCTGCACTTGGCTCATTTATTGGCGCACAAGCGTACCAAAAACGTTATGTTGGGCCGAGCACAACGAAAGAGCACCTGAGCAAACACCATTCCTTTATTTTCAGTGCCGTGTTGTAACCCTGCAGCATCACAGCTAGATATTCACTTCACCAACTTTATGACTCCTCTGCACTTTCTTTGCTCTTGCAGTCCGAAGTTAAAGAGAGTAGGTGAACTGCCCACTCTAAATTGCCCGTAGATGATTTTAATGTGAGTGTGACTGTGTGCGTCTGCCTGTTCCCAGCGATGGACTATAGAGACCTAGTCCAGGGTGTTTCTCTGCCTTTTGCACAGTGCATGCTGGGAATTACCCAGAAAAGGAAGGTGGTACGGTATAGAGAAGGGATGGATGGAGTTTTCGTGTCTTTTTAAAATTTTGCTTTCAGAAAGATTTAATAATGCAAGAAAATGGAAATATAGATATACAGGAAATGTATTTAATTTGTGCTGGGATAGGCTTCACCCCTCTGTGACCCTAAACAGCATTATCACATTCAGAAAATGGGTCGATGGCATCACCAGTACTTAGAAATCTAGAGCAAGAGCGAACGGATGGAAAGGACGAGTGGTACTTGCCAACAGGAAACTGCTGAAGACCCAGACAAACTCCTCATAACTTTTGACTGCTGCCTCACATGTGGTGCCAGAAAAACAAGATCACCGCTGCTAGTGTTCTGGTTTCAATTATGACACATTTATTTTTGGCAAGAAAAAACGACTTTAAAGTTGTATTTATAAAGTTGATAGTCCACAAAGTTCTAAGTGTGACTCAGGACAAACACAAACAATATTTTGGAAGGAGAGGGGTACATTAAATCCAAGACACTTTGTCCCAGAAAGGCTAAAAAAAGGTTCAAAATACTCACTACCTCAATGTCCCAGATCACTGTGACAAACTAGACAATTCAGTCAACAGTAAATGCGCACAGAGGGACCCATCTAGATTCCCCAGGGGATGGCTAAAAGGACGACAGCGTCCTGAGGTTTGTTGAAGCTCAGAATGGAACGCTGCTTTTCTTAACACAAGTCATTAAAATAAAGTAGTTTGATGGAGGCAAGGAAGCTGGGAACGTGTTTTGTTCCATGAATAAAAGAAAATGGAAGTGACAAGGTGTAGATCATACGGAGTAATGAATTATTAATGCAATAATCAGTATTCAGAAACTCTGAATTACTGAATTGACACAAAAGGAGATTTGATGGCAAAAAATTTTTTTTTTTTCTTTTTCCTTTCATGACTCTTCACAAGGTATCAGCTTTGTGGAAATGCAGTCTCACTGCTGCTTTAAAGGCTGCGCTGCAAATGTCTGCTTTTTGGATGAATCTCTAAGGTTTGCTTTTCACCCTCTGTGACAGTCGCACATGGGCCTGGCAATGTACAAGTGCAATCTTGGCGCAGCATGGTGAGAAGGGTCTGGATGGATATTTTAATTTTTAGAGGACTACGTGAGCAGGTGCGTGTTTTAAGGCCAATCAAATCACCTTCTGTCTTCCCCCTTCTCCTGCTGTTTAATGGCTACATCCTACAAGCAGTTTTAAATAACGTTATACTGTAAGTAAGAATAACCCATTTGTGTAAATTCTAATTTGGTATTAATCAATTAATTAAATGTATCATTGATTGTTTTAAATGTGTACCAGATGAAAAACTTGACATGTGTGCACCTCCACCAAATAAAGCAAGTGGAAACGGGATTCATTTCAAGCCATTTGGTGCCAACATTACACTGTGCCACCTGATCTGAATAAACATTCCCAGCTGCTCCACCTCCGCACATCCGGGTTCCTTTGGAGCCACAAAAGTACCAAGCAGACACAAGCATAGTAACATGGACTTGTGCCTGAAGAAAATAGCGTTACACCTGCCTTTGCACCTCTACTGGCTTTGTGCCTGCATGAAACAGAGAGCGAAGGCTGTTGCCAGGGACACTAGCATCTTCCAACACGTTGACTTCAAGCATACTGCACATCGGTTTTACTGTTACCATCACCCACTGCAGTAATGGCAGATGGCATCAGGCCCTTGGTTCTGTCTTCCAGACCATTTTTTTTCAGCAGTGTACAATAATTAGAAGCGGTGCATAATCTACATGCCATGGTGATTTCAGGACCTTTGCAAGCCTGTCAGCATGCAATTAAACCGCTTTGTGAAAATGTTTGACTTTGCCCAAGGGTTGTGTGGACATATTTTTTCCCCCCCCGAAATACAATAGATGTAACTTTAACAATAGATGTTGTGTTCTCAGTTCAATTCATTTGAATGCTGCGCCTCTCGAGTTTGACCACTCGAGGTTTTCTTAAATGCGTTTTCTTGTAAAGACCGCCTGTTTGAATCCATCCCCCGTGCTACACCTGCACACAGTAGAATGCAAACTGTGGACAATCGCATTACACACACTGCTGCACCTACTGCTGCGCTCTCACCTATCCACTCACTGTGAAATGTGCTGGTACTGGTCTTTTTTTATTTATTTTTTTCAAAACAATTTTTACCTTGAATCCTAATTTTTAAGTACAAGCTCTACTACACAACTGTGTTCACATTTTTTTCATCCACTGATCTCGTGTTGAGCGTTGAATGGTGCGTTCTCCATACCTGCAATCTTTATTCTCTGGATAAACCAAGCACATTACAAAACAACAAGTTTTTTAGGGTGCATTTTATTTTCACCAGGATTGTTTTATATTTCTACAAACAAAAACGTACATGTATGCAATGTTTGCTATAGTCACATATAACTTTTGAAAAAAGCAATTTTAAGTGACAGAACTACAAATAATTTTGTATTTCACAAATGTACATATGCCCTTAATTCCTTTCTCCTTTCTTCATAAATTCTAAGAATAAAACAATGGAGGAATGATGGTGCACTGGAAGCCCAAAAGTCAAATCAACTCACGTCCCTAGAAGGAATATTGCTTTCGCAAACCTTGCTTAAATTGACATTTTTGAGACATACCGTAGTTGGTGTTTTATTTTTAAGTGAAGAGGAGGGAGGGGGCCGGACCTGAAGACTGCTGAGTGGTGCAGCAGAACGTTTGGGTGTTGCAAACAGACAAAGTCGTTCGCAACGTCAATAAAAGAAGTCGGTGTCAGTAGAAAGTGTCCGGCCCTGTGTGCATGACAGAACAGCTTTTTTTCGAACTTGCCAGTGAGTCGAGGGGCTGAGTCATCCATAAAGAACTGACAACCCAGGTTTTGTAGTGCACGTGGTCCTGAGAACATTGAGGGCTTTTTTTGAGGGAAACGTTTGCCAGATGGTGATTTCTCTCTTCCAATCTTATGTACCTCTGTTTATTAAACCATGGTGTAGTACTATGATCTTCTCTGGTAAGCAAGCTGCCTCACAGAGAGGGATACAGGAGTAGACTGTCTGTGTAGGTGTCAAAACTATTGCTCATATATCTGAAAGCCTCCCTGTCTGTAGTGCTGAGCCTCTTGGATCCACCTCCAGGTTGCTTTTAGTCACGTAACGCGGGCACGATACATGGTTTGAAAAGCCAAGAGTGGCCTGTAGAAATGAGTGGAACTCACCTTTTAGTTGTGAATCAAAAGTTCTTACTACCTCAGACACTACGCCCTACTAGTAAATCTCTTTTTGTGTGTTTTTGCATTGTAATCACATTAAAGAATTTATATTTACATCAACGATTCTCAAACTCTTTTGCCCACGATGTAGGCGTCTCACACCTCTTAGTAATAATGACAGTGCAATACAAAACAACTAGCATTGCATATCATGTTGCAAAATCTGCAAAGTGAACAGACCGCTGAGTGTCGGACTGCAGTGGCTGCTCAGGTCTGAGGTTGCTGCTTGACCGTCTCTGGTGGGACTGGAAGTTGCTGACCTACATCTGCTGACATTTCCAAATCCCAGGCCCTCGCAGTGAGCCGTCCCAACTTGTGCCTACTCAATGAGGATTCTCTCCTGACTTGTTAACTGTCACATATAAAGTCAATTGTACTCGTCCTGACTTTTTACCCCCTCTCTGCTAGGGTGTAAAGGGGGGGGGGGGCTGCTGCTGTTGCTGCTGCCAGGGATTCACTGCTTCATTGTGCTGCCAGGGGGTATTGTCTTTAAAGAACAGATGGGTCTTGACAGGTGATGTCTTCCTGTTAATGATCCTCCATATTTCACTTACAAGATGCATTTTTGGCATATTTTCTTTTGGTGATGTAATTGTATTACCACTACTTCAACTTTTGTACTTGATACATTTAATAAAAAGGCTGTGCTTAAAATGTGTTGGAAATCTGTAAAGTTCACTCTAATTAGACTTAAAGGCCCTTAAATGTAATTTCACAATCAGCGTCTTACTCTGAATAACAGGATCATACATGAAGACGTTGAGATTTATTGCCAAAGTTAGAACAGCTTTGGTTGTCTCAGATTAGAAAATTCTGTATGTCTTTATTCCTCTGGGTATAGTAGCTAGTAACTTAGATGTTTATTGGTTTACCACCGTCATCCACCGCTTTGCAGAGAAACACTGTGGAAAAGACAGGGGTTTTTTGCCTAGAAAACCATGATTGCCTAGTGACCTTTCCTATTACTGTAATTAGGCATGATGTTGTCTCCTCACAGTGCGTGTCAGTGGGGGCCCTGCTGTACACTGTGAGGCAGCAGGGCGGTGCAGCACAGCACAACAGAATGCAGTTTGAGCAGCTTAGTGCTTGTGCAGCAGAATGCAGCTCAGTGTCATTGTGAATATAATATACCTGTCACACATTTTGTTTATATATTATTTTCTTTACCCTTCTGGTGCCTCCTGCTATCACGGACCCAGAGGCTCCACGTGCTTGTGTGCTTATTTGGCCCAATCAGCTTCAGCAGAACATATTTTGTTTCCCAATTACCCGCCGACAGCACCTCTGTTCACCCCACCATGACCAATTTACAAACTCTGTGTTCAAGCGATATATTTCCAATGCAAACAGCATATTATCTACTGTATTACTAAATCTAAGGTACAATAGATGGTGGTGCACATTTGCTTACTGCTTTCACTGTAAAACCACCGCCTGTAGCAGCATTGGTGGCTTTCACCTCAACATGATTGATAATCTATCCAAAATGTGAAACATGCTTTAAAGGGTAAAGCTTCACATTGCTCTCATCATGCTCTGTGTCAGAAGCCACCAGCACGTTCACAGGGGAACGAGCTGGTGGCTCCTGACACCGAGATGATGAGCTGAAAATTAATTTTTCTATTTCCTTTACACAGGAGGGCAGTAAGCGAATGAAAGCTAGTATGATGAACACATAGCAGCTGGTATGAACAGCAGAAATGTAATTGCTAAAATGTGCTGCTCCGGTAAATATTTTCTCCGGTGCAATATTTAATAGTTAAATGCCAAAGACCCCTACATGTGTAATTTGTAGCCAAAGCTGAGTTTTTTTCCTGCACTACTGGGTTTATTGATATTAATAAACTGCTATGCATACATATTTTCTAAAGCTACCTGGCAGAAATGCAGATCTTGGAACTAGCAATAAATAACATGCATTGACAAAATAGCAGACGCTGAACAGTTAGTGATCCATATAAAACGATATATTTCTCCAGACTACTACTCACAGAAACATAAAAAATAAATCATATTTATGAGTCTCTTGAAAAGGAGGAAAACTGTGGGAAACACCCCCAAAAACACAAACTATCCCTTTTAAAATAAGAGCGCAATGGGTTGCCGCATATGCACCATGACCCTGAACCATGAATGTGCTACACAGTTACATACAGTCAAACCCACTAAGATGCATGCGATAGCGGCAACATGTCTTCTCAATAATATAGGTTTAAAAGCTATGGCCGTGAATTATTGAACGGCTTTCACGTTTTTCAGCAAACAGCCCCAAAATAATTTCTATGAAAGTGCAACTCGAGTAAGTGGCGGACACACTGGTGGTTCATCATGTTGTGAAACTTGTTAAAGTTACCCCCCCCGTGTTAACCTTTTTCCGGGAAAACATGTTGTGCATCCATGTCATTATCTCTGTACTGTTTCTGTTTTTCTTAGAATAACCACCACTGCTGCTTGCATGATGGACTTGAGGAGGTACCCTCTTGATGAACAGAACTGCACCCTGGAAATTGAAAGCTGTGAGTATAATTTGACTTTGTCTCTCACAACAAACACTGAACTCACAGTTACCTTCAAATGCAATAAACATGACTGCCAGGAAGCTGTTTGCACTTGGTCATCTTAAAATCGTTGAGTTACCTCTAAAAAATTCCACGTAGTTAATTGAGTTTTTTTGTGGTAAATACATTTTTACGAAATAATTTAGAGGTGTCGTTCGTGAAATATTTCGCATCTTTGCCAACGTGTGCCATTTGTCAGATGAGTGACCTCTGCAGTTAATGACCGCCTTGAGAAATAGAGATGAAATCACAGTGCTTGCTGATGTGCATTGATTAGTATTCCCTCAGTGTGACAGATGGACAGGCCCACCACTGAATCTCTGAGTGGTGAAGGCAAACTGCTAACATTAATATTAGGGACCTTACTTCATCCTCTATATGGCTCTTAACATCTAAATTATACTAGTTCCATGCAATGTGTGAAGAAACACCCGCCATATCCACAATATTCATTTCAATGAATAATTTGCACATGTGACACACGTGTAAGTAACAAGGAAATACTAATGAGTTATTGGTTAAGTGTCATTTAGCACCTGATTAATCAGGAATGATTCATTAAGGAAGTGGTCAGTATGTGGATATCCAGATATTTGGTTCAGTAAGATAGTATCCAGTAGTGTTTTCTCAATGATAGTAACTTCAATTCAATTAAATCATTATCTACTATTGTCCTTTTTGGGGAATAAGCTTTTTTGCTTTCTTGCAGGAGGTTATATTAGAACAAGACAATAAATAGTCTGGATTAAACAAACACGATATGATGTGTTAATTATTGAATTTTGGAGGTTCTGGTAGGTGGATATTGTCACCTTTTGGACAATCAGGCTAGCTGTTTCCGCCTGTTTCCACTCTTCTTGCTAAGCTAAGCCAAGCTAACCACCTCCTGGCTTTATCTTCATATTTTCCATACGAAAAAAATGCAGACTTTACACGATGTCACACAATATCATTTAATTGACATCTCATGTCTGTTTTTTTTCAAATGCCTTAATTTAGATAAATCAATATCCAGGAGAAAAATGTGCTAGCGGTGTAATTAAAAATTGTATTTGCTTGATCATTTTCATCGACCGCTCCATCAGTCAACCCATTTGCTCCATACAGCAGATATTTGTGGTCCTTGTTGTTCAAAATAAAGCTGCAGAGTGTTTACCCTCGGGGACATCAGTAGGCAATGAAATATGGATATGCCATGAATTAAAAAGTTGCAAGAATATCTGTTAATGCTCATGGAATAAGCTGCGCTAGTGGGAGTCATGCACATTAGCCATCAGTTTGATTGATTAGGCAGGCAGTTGTTTCAATTTCACGAACAATGTCAGATTTCCTTACCCTATAACCTCGGAGGGAGATTTAATGGTAATGAATCCCGGTCCTTTAGTGAGTTCAATGCCATCCAGGTCTGAATGTGGGGTAGTAGAATGTGAAATGTACTAACACTTCCCGGACTGAGAAATTGCTCTGCAGTGAATGCATACTGCGCAATTGACATAAATCTTCTGCTGTGGTCACTTTCGATTGCGCTGCCAGTTGAGAATGTGTGGGAGCGCCATACCAAGTGACACGTGTTAATAAATATTCATGCACCAGTTAATGCATGCATTGATATAAAGCTCCATAGGAGTCTGGACTGTAGAGCATGTGATTGCAGGCCGAGACAACATGCACGTTTAAGTCTCAGGTAGAAATGTTTTTCCTTTTCTTTTAGTGCTGTCTTTGGTGCTGTGTGGTCCTACAGGAGCACATTTCTCCTTAAAGCCCATCTCCTCGCACCGTCTGACTACAATCCGTTATACATCTTTAGGATTATTTTGATAAACCTGTGATGTCTTGTTAAAAAATTAATTGTACTTAACTCAACCCATCTCTAGCACTAGGTTTGAGTTTGATCAGCCTGGTCTCCTATAAATTACATTCCCATTCAACAAAACTACATTGTCAATTAAGTTTTGAGGGGAAAGTATTTTCTCCCGGTTTACATTTGTTTTTGATGTATCACGTTTCTAATTATAGTCTGCAGAAATGTGCATAGGGAGGAGGTCGGGTCAAAACTGTCATCCCGGAGACAGCTGTTCATGTCCTGTGTGAAACCAAAAGTCAACGTTGACTTATTTTAATTTACACCCGTAACTTAAATAAGCTAACCTATTGAACATAACCAAGTTGTTTTGTTCGGTTTTTGTTTTGCTGTATTTCAATTTTCAACGTTATTTACATGTTTAAAACTGTTAAAACATTTTTTTCAGAATGAGACCTTGTCAGGTGGCTTCATTCCAGTAAGTTAGCAGCAGAAAAATCTTTTCTATTTTATTTTATTTAGTTTTAGAGGTCTCATTGAAGATAATTATGTCATACCCCACAAAAGGATGAATTTGTAAAAATAAAAAAACAGGCTTTACCAATAGATAGAAAAGTCCATTGATGGCAAAATTAGTATTGTGAAACAGTTTTGCAGCTATACAAGTATAGTTTTGCCATGAGATACATAGTTGTATGATTACAGTTGTCACTTTGATTAATCTAATACTATTTCATTGTATATTTGTTGAAATTATTGGACATTTTCAATTAAAATATAGTTAGCAATCAGTTAAATGCAGGGTGATACAAATAACATTGGCAATAATGAATCAACAGAGCTCAATTTAATCACAATGACAGGTGTGGACATTGACAAATCTCCCTCTGATTATTGGGTGCTGTGTAACTCATGTCCGAAGGGTAGATTGAAGTGTGTAGGGAATACTAATGGGAAAACCCGAAAAAGAAGCCATCGTTTAAAAACCTGTTGTGCTGTTGTCCCACCCCACAGATTTCAAAATGTGTCATGCTTATATCAGTTATAGTGTGTGTTTCACATTGCTCTTGCCAAAACAAAGAAATGTGTAAAACAAAAAAGTATTTTATTGCACTTTGATAGAGAAAATATTATTTGTTGCGTTGATTTTTGCTGGTTGGGGGTTAAGATGGGTTACGATTGGTGAAGATTAATATGATCACTCGCCATTTCAGGAAGTAGTCACAGATTCTTGCAACGCAACAGCCTCCAAAAGTCAAGATACCAGGACTGAATGGGTTGTTAGGTTGCTTAGCTCTGAATGACTGTAACGAAACATGGAGTAGATTGAAACAGTCAAAGCGACCTCCACTCATTATCCATACTCTTGGAATGGACTTTAAATAGAAACATGGTTATCTCTAATGGCTGCTTCTTCCCTTTCTCTTCTCTCGCCCTGAATTTGCCCCCGACCTTGACACAGATGGATATACCACGGATGACATCGTATTCTTTTGGCAAGGAGGAGACAACGCTGTGACGGGCGTCGACAAGTTGGAGTTACCTCAGTTTTCCATTGTAGACGTCCGTCTAGTGTCCAGGAAGGTCAGTTTTACCACAGGTAAGCCTTTTGTAAAAAAAAAAAGCTTCTAATTTGATTAAACGTCTCCACTGCATGCGCAAAATGATTCTCACATGCTCTATAAACACATCTGGATCCGTGTCACCGCTTTGAGTTCTGTGAGGGGGCATCAGTAGATACGTCATTGTCACTGTGGGGAATATGATTATATTTGGGTCGTGCAGGAAGACAATTTCCTTTTTGGTGCAGCAGATTGTAGGTGGCCATTTCCACATGTTTATATAATGTGCACTGACTTGCAGAATAACAAAAACAATGTCAACTGAAGTACCCAACGTTGGCTCATAATAACTACAGTAATCTGATATATTTTATCATTGGTGTTCATTTTAGAATCACCACTGAAATTAAGCACAAAACATGTACAGGAGTTGTTGTTACTTAAATTCAAGTTTTGGATGCTTTTCCCTGAGTATTTCTATTTTTTGACACCTTCCACTTCTACTTCAGTGTGAGCTTTAGGTTGGCAGATTTTCTTTCACCTTTGGACAGAGCCAGGCTTATTGTTTCACTCTTTATGCTAAACTAAGCTAAGCTAACTGTATATATTCAGTGCACAGATGGGAGAGTGGTATTACTCTTCTTATTTAACTGTCAGCAAGAAAGTAAATAAGTGTATTCCTCAAAATGTTGAACTTTTCTTTAACTGTAAGTAAAGAGTCAGATTACCTCTTCCACCACTGAGCAAGAATATCTGGATTTTAATTACAGCACAGTCTGCTTTCAGTTCTATATTTCAATCTCTGACTGACTGTATAGAGATGGCTCTCTGACTCTGACAGCCCAAAGAAAGAACCAAAAGTGATGCGTTACTAGAAAATCAGTAATCTTATTTCTGTTTACCCGGAGCTGCCGAAAGACAAAAGTAAAATTCAAGTGTAATTCTAATGTTTGAGTTTAATGAAACCCGTGAACATTTGCGCCACCATTAATCTAGGATGTACTTGGGTGATCTAAGCCACTTGTCTCAGGTTTGATGAAGTATGTTTGCTATGGTATTGATTCATTAAAAGATTTACAGGAACCTGGAGATGATGAGGTCATTCATCATTGTGTGTTCCCCCATAGCAAATAGTCTTTTAGATTAAAACCATCACGCTTATCTGAAGCCTTTTCTCATTGGTGACATATTGGAAATAAAACTGTAGATAGAACACATAGAATGGAATTTAACTATATTTAGTGCAATTTGTATTGTTTCCAACCTCGTACATTTCTAGTTATAGCTGAAGCAGAGAGATCCTTGATGTAAATATTGCTGTTTGCATCAGCATTGCATTGTTGTGGTTGTTTAAATTAAAGTGCAGTCAAAAGACCAATTAATGTCTTGGCACAACCGGCTGACATTTTACTGTAAAATGCACAATGGAATGAGTTACCACCTTGCAAGTGCAATGGGCGTGCGTTACAATTATGCACCTCTAAAATGCCGTTTTGGTAATGTTTAGAGGACAGAGAAAGTGCAAAAGAAAAGCAGAGTAGCTCTCCGTGACAATTCTCAGAGGGATGCTGGAGCTGCCTGCTGAGATAGGGGGTTGCAGAAAAATCTGCCGTGTTTGCGACTTTCTGCCATGTTTAATTGGAATCGAACTTGTCCCTGGAAAGGAATCCATCGCTTTGGGGAAATTAAGTGCTCCATCCGAACAAATGGAGAAATGACTACCCTGCGCGTTGTCAAAGTGCAGACTTTGGAACTCTTAAGTTGCGCCAACGTCACCCACCCCACCTCCCTGCTTGCCTTTTTTTCCACTGATGTGTTTTCACTCTGACTCCCTGCCCTTTTCCCAAACTGTCACTCCATCCTTTCTCCTTACAGGTTCATATCCAAGGCTTTCGCTGAGTTTCAGGATTAAGAGGAACATTGGATATTTCATCCTGCAGACATACATGCCCTCCATCTTGATCACCATCCTCTCCTGGGTCTCCTTCTGGATCAATTATGATGCTTCTGCGGCTCGGGTGGCCCTGGGTAAGAAACAGCCACCACCGCCGCATTATCAGACTTCCAACTCTCCCTGTTAAAACCCAGCTATTATCACTGGAACGAACAGCATGTGGTAGACACATGGTCATTGTTGTTATGTACATTGTTTGCACTTACTGGCACATTAAAACGATCAACGTTATTCAAGACAACTGGTGTTGTTTAAACACTGACAGTCCTGATGTCCAAAGATAGTGATGAGTAGTATTTGAGTATCTGAGAGGACTAATTATGAGTAAGCCTGAGAAACATACTCATAAAATAATATAATATAATGTGTCCAAATTACCTTGAAGTAGAACAAAGAATGTTACAATGTCCAACAAAAACCCACTCACTGCTTTTGTGATGTTTATGACATTTAACACATTTACATTACTGTGTGACAAAGAAGCTCTCACACCCATAATTCTGACGAAAGGGGAATTTACTGACCTTTGACTCTATGAAACTGTCATTGAACTTATTACAAACCCAAATCCTCGAACATTGGTCAAAATTGCAAGATTAGAACAGAAATTGGGAGTTCTGTAAACAACATTTTTCTGTAATTTATTTTAACAATAACTGGGTATTTATCAATTTTCTAAAACTCTTATTCCTGCTACTGTATGTTGATTTATGTGGTCTCCCCCAAATTAAAGGATAAGGTAGCAGTAGGCACCGTAAACAAAATGAGAAAATGTCACTTTTAAAACTTCTTTGTAGTACAATTTGCTTAATCATCAAACAATACAAATATGTAGGATGCTAAAAAACATATTGACAGTGAGTTTCACTATTGTTTTGTAAAACTACAGCAGTAGTGGAATGTAACTAAATACATTTATTCAACAACTGTACTTACTGTAAGTTTAATTTTGAGGCAATTTCACTTTACGTGAGTATTTCCAATTTCTGCTACTTTATACTTCTACTCAACTACATTTTCAACGTGATCTCATCCCCACATAGTGAAGCCTTTGCGTAGTATCTCGACGCAGAAGGTCTGTGCGTGGGTAACATTGGGAAACAGTCGCGCTCAGGTTCCTCCAACAAAACTTCTTGGTTAGCGTTCGGAAAATGCCCACCGTTTGGGGTAAAATAAGTCTGTCTGTTACGTAACTTAAGCTACAAACTTAATGTAATGTTACTCGGTGAACTTTTGGTTTTACCCGGGACACGAGTAAAAGCCTTGTGTTTGTTTGAAACAGTATATAAAGTAGTTACAATTAGATTCACCTTCCCAGCTACAGCATTAAAATGCTGCTTATGTGCCAATGCATTAGTAGTGCTAATCAAATAATATGATCATATTACACTGATAGAGGCTGTTCTGTTGCCTAATGACCTTTTTTTATTCAATTTATATTTTGCTGATAATAATTTTGTACTTTTATTTACAAATTTAGAGGGCAGGACTTTACTTTTGATGCTGTATTTTTACGTTGTGTTTGTACTTTTACTATATAATTCTTCCATCTCTGATCTACAGTAAGGTCAGATGGTGTCAACAACTTCTCTGTGATTTCTTTGTTTCTGTGTGTGCTGTTGTGCTCAGGTGTGACAACGGTGCTTACCATGACAACAATTAACACCCACCTTAGGGAGACTCTCCCAAAGATTCCGTATGTGAAAGCCATCGACGTCTACCTCATGGGCTGTTTTGTGTTTGTGTTCCTGGCCCTGCTCGAATATGCCTTTGTAAATTACGTGTTCTTTGGCCGGGGCCCTGCGCAACAGAAGAAAATCAATGAGAGGCTGAACAAAGCCAACAACGAGCGCACAAGATACGAAGAGAAGCGCCTGAGGGAACAGGTTTGCATCTTCATCTGCTACCTCTCTTTCACTCTCCGTGTCAGTCAGGGCTCAAGTACAAAACAGCCAATGTTCTGCACATAAGATTTCTAGCCATAGCCATTTTATCCACAGACACATATGCAGAATTCCCCCAAGTAATCTTCCAGAAGCATACTGATGCCACCACAGCCCAATATGTATTCACCAACCATCATCCATTGCTTCTACCTCGAGCACTGACTGCTTTTTTATCGAGCATAGCCCTTTTCATTGAGATAGCGATTCATCTAGCCCAACAGTGGTGTAAAACATTCTCATTTCTTATTTAGGTTGTTGTCTATGTTTATGCTGCAGGCTTCATTCATTCTCACTCTGCTACCTTATGTTTTA
Organism: Anarrhichthys ocellatus; assembly: GCF_004355925.1. Taxonomy (NCBI): domain Eukaryota; kingdom Metazoa; phylum Chordata; class Actinopteri; order Perciformes; family Anarhichadidae; genus Anarrhichthys; species Anarrhichthys ocellatus. The sequence continues at coordinate 4,357,017 of NW_022280048.1, read as the reverse complement.
ATGTGAATTTTCAAACTAAACTGGACAAAATATCAAAATGCGGGCAGTTTTGGCAATGGCGGATGCTGAATTGGTCAGACTGAATGAAGCCCCCCTCCCCAGTTTTTTTGTGTGAAGTACTAAATGCTATGCTTATTCAAAGGTGTTGACTGCTAACTTTATATCTAATGCATTGTGTATTTTGAGACAATGTGCTTATTTGCCAGAATTTTTTATAGCCGTTTTAATGTTCTCTTCATTTTTCTTTCACATTGCAAGGACTCCATTTCCGTGCCGTATCAAACCAACACCTTCAGGTCATTTACACAGCGAAGAAATCTGTATCTCGAGGAACAAAGAAAAGTTGGGGTACATGTATTTAGAAATCATATCAGCTGTAGGCCAGCCCTCACAGTAGAGTCAGATGATTAAGGCTGTTCAAATTACTTGTGTCACTTTTTTGTGGAAAGTCACTAATATATATCTGTATAAAGAAACTCTTTGTTAACTATTTGTGTGGCATGCAAGAAATTACATTCCATATCATCCCTGCATTTATACAGCTTGGGGGACGGGAGGGGGGGCTTGATATAGGTTTCATAATATTGGGGATTTGGGGCTACTGCTCGACACTTCCGCTCTTCCTGACTTGTAGTGTCTTCCCCATGTCCTCGCAGGTGGATGTTTTTGGAAACATGCTCCTCACCACGCTGGAGATGAACAACGAAGTGATGCCTTCTGACGTGGGAAGCAGCATCAGTGACTCTCGGAATTCGGTGATGTCCTTCGACAGCACCAGGGTCCAATTCAGGAAGCCCATGGCGCCCCACGATGGCTATAGCCACCACTCGCTGGATCGGAGCGCTACGCGTAGCCGGGCCAACTGTCGGCTACGACGACGCTCCTCCAAGCTCAAGTTGAAAATCCCAAACCTGTCAGATGTTAGCACCATTGACAAGTGGTCCCGGGTCATTTTCCCTATCACCTTTGGATTTTTCAACCTAATCTACTGGTTGTACTATGTGAATTGATGTGCATCCCACTAGGAATCATGGGCCATATTTTGAGAGCACATTAAATTGGCTTTGATACAGTTCCAAAATATGTATACACATATACAAGTTGAACATATGTATATGCATATTTCTATATATTATATTTATATATACACGCGTGAAATCTGAAGGACCTTTCTGCTGTACAAAGTATTAATAGGATGACTTGAATGTTTAAGAATAATTGTGAGAGGAATTTCAAGGCTTTGAGTTTCTTTTTCCTCCTGAAAGAAAGAAACAACGAAAGAAAGAAACAAACACAAGATCCCACCTGGGGGGTTTGGAACTAAAGACTGCATGATATTTTTGCTAAAAAAACAACAACAAAAAAGAGAAAGTGAAAGCACTTGAGAGAGAAAAAGATGTCTCAGAGTCCCATCGACTTTTTATTGATACTTATTGTGATCAAGAAATCCTCTACCGCAGCTCATGAAATCAGTGGTGGCTCGTCTGTTCAGGCATCAGCTGAGTGAGATCCTTGACCCCCCCCCCCCCCCCAGCCGCCCTCACCTAACCCCACAACCCCTGCCCATCGCCCATGGATAACATGCACGGAAATCTCCGGTTCTACTATGTACAGCAACCTTGTTTGGATTATGTGTTGTTCCTTGGGTTTTTTGAAGTGATATCGTTCTCTTTATCAGACATCGGCTCTGGTCTAATGGGCTCCATTAGAGGCTCGCGTGGATGGGATGTTTGACCGCCGCATTCCCGCCCAGAGTCAACGCAAACTTGTGTTCCTTTCTCTTCTCATGTTATTTTTAGAAACACGTCCTTGGTGGGGTGGGGGTGGGGTGGGGGAGGGGAGGGGGGGGGGGGGGATTTTTTATTTTGGTTGAAAACAAGTGCTGATTGTTGTAGATATGATTTTGTCTTGAAAAATACTGTGATTTCAGAGAGTGTCGGAACATGTTCTAGAGCTAGGGCATTATGAGATAAAAGAGTCAAAGGTATGCATTTCTCATTTTGATTGTGTGAAAAAAAAAAAAAAATTCTATACATTTTATCATTCAGTATTCTCATGAAAATATACTTGTACTGTTTATTTCCTCCTATTGATTGATTCTCATGCTCTTTAGACGCAGAGTTCATTGACGTCATATCCTGCTTTGTGTTTGCTATAAGGAAATGGGAGGAGTGCTTCTGTGATTTGTTTGAGATTATTCCACAGCAAAGATGTGAGGTCATGTATTTATATTCAAAAGAGTCAACATATCAGCCCGCAGTTTGACCAGTTGTCATTCAGTATACAGTATTTCTTTGTTTGTTCGTTGAGCATTTGTGTTGGAGTAGCAGTTTGTGAAGGCAAGATTATTTGATTGGGATAATAACGTGCAGCCCTGGCAGAAGACATGAGGAGAAGGATTCAACATTTCACACTTTAACTCGATCAGTGCCATCACACTCCGAACCCAGAGGATCAGAAACATCAGCCTGATCAGGAATGATGCAGTGATTCTCGGGGATAAAATGTGTGATAAATAGCCATGAATTGAAATAACGACCAAAAGGCCTATAACCATATGCATTATTGTTTGGTTTTGCTCTCACACACACACACACACACACACACACACACACACACACACACACACTGCATATTCAGTGCTCAGGTTCATTTGCAAAGTAGGGGGAAAAAGTAGTGTAGGACCCTGTATTTTTGGGGAAATAATCACGTTAATGATCAAGTTTTTTGGTTGAGGAATCCATATGAGCCACCGAATGAAAGTTAAAGAACTTAAGATCAAGTCAGAGCATTAGATGGCGGAGGCAGATGGACAGTGGACAGAAGTAGGGGAGAAAACTGATTTGAACAAATCCTCCTGTGCCTGTTTAGCTTCAGCTGAAGTGCAGATCAGCATCTTGTGTCATCTTCACTTCAGGCACAAACAGGCTCTACTTGGAGCAACAGGCTCTGAGCAAAACCGACGCAACCAAATTTACCATTGAGTCCTGTAGCAAAAAAAAAAAAGTGATTAATTAGAATACGTAGCACAGCTTGGTCCCTTTGAAACACAAATAGAGAAGAGAAGGGCATTTTCATATACTGTACACAAACACATGGGAACAAGAGGAGGATGGAGGGACTGCAGAGAAATCAATTAATCATCAGAAACATCCACTCCCCTCCGAGCGCAGGATGTAATATGCATAAGATGTCTTCAAAAAGAAATACCGATCAGAAACCAGGTTTTAGTCCGAGTTTAGTATTTATTTTTGTTCAAATTTAATGCATTGTCATAATACTGTAGAAGCAAAAGCAAGACAAAAATATCCCCTTTAAGTACCAAGTGATCCATAAAAGATATTCAGGAAAATGGCATGAGAGTAACAGGAAGACATACTGAGCTGAGTGTTATGTTTCTGTCAGCAGCTGAACAATCTGCCGTTCGTCTCTCAGTCAACTGTGAGGTCCAAAGGATTACATGACCAAAACATAGTGAAAAGTCTTACATGTGAAAAAAGACAATTTGTTGCTATTTATGACAAAGCAGTTTCTATTGTGTTATATAGAGATTACATATTCAGTATTAAACTGTAGGTGGCTGGTAAGAGTACCGGCTGAAACGTTGGCATATGTGCACAAATTCAGAGTTCTTCAAAAAGTTGCCAAACGGAAGCGAGTCAAGATTGAAATGCAATGAACTTGAATACGGTAGCATTATTTGTTTAAACATGGGTGTGTTACGCTAGTAGCCCCTTATGTAGCCTCGAGGCGCTAGGCTCAAGCAGAGCTGAGGAGCGGTCTGTTGAGCTCACTTCTTTCTAACTACACACGCCCAGATTTCTTTCATCGTCTTCACACACTAACTCAAGTGACTTCACTTGAGGAGGTTTACCGGACTTCACACAGCTCCCTCTGGAGCCACAAAAGGCATTATACCGATTTCTTTTCTCCACATATGCAGTACTTCTCCCCAAGACCTGTAAACAGACTTTGGTGTGTGAAATCAGTGGAGTTCCCCTTTAACTAACAATCGCAAGTACTAGATATGATTCTCTTTGTGCCAATTGGGTTTTGCAATAAGCTAAAGAGCAGATCTTGATTGTGTTGCCACAGAATATGGTTGGGTATATGATGTTAGAAATTTCTGAGTCAGGCACTTTTGAGGTGGTGATTACCGGGGTGCACATTCACACTTTCAGGTAACCTTGTCCTTTAGAATAAAAACAAAGACAGGTGGTAATAGTCAGTGGATAATGAATTCAAGTTCATTCTAATAACACCCTTTTACAAATTAGTTGTTCGTCCTGGTCTGCACACGAACAGCTTGACAAACTGTCAGAAGGCAATATGATGGATCTTTACTAAGAGTAGAGTCAGGGTGTGAGGTCATGGGATACTGTTTTCCAGTGCAAGAAAAGCACATATTGTTTGTAAAAATATGGGGCTTAAAGGCAACCATAAGTGTTATTTAAACTAAAACAATGGAACATATTCGACCAGAAAGAAGCCTATAATCCATCTACTCTGTGGTTTCACCTTGCTCTTACATTTTCGTAACGCAAACTAACACAAGTATCAAATTCTCATTCAGGTCGGTTTATCCTCAGAATAAGGTTTTTCTTGGAATAGTTGATGCATATCTTTAATGAGCTCCAAACACACACAGTGGAGAAACTAAGCGGCCCTTGCATGCTCACAAAATATACTCACCACTCATTTCACTGGACATGAAATCAGCACATTCATTCCAAAAGCTGTGAGGATCTTCTGTTCTATGCTTTTACGTTAGGATATTAGCTTTTACAAGAGAGAAGATAGATTTCTTTTGACACATATGTTCAAGGAGCAGAAGAGGAGAAAAAAAAGTGTTGAACTGATTTCAATGTGAATTTTCTTGCCTCTAGTGTATATGTGTAATTACATGTGAATTGTACTGTAAATATGATATCTTTCACTTAATAGTTCTTAATGCATGAACAAAAACATGGCAGTTCGTAATACCAGCTAGCCTCACTGCTAATGGCATGGACAGCTTCTCTAGCATTGGCATACTTCTGCAAACGAAACCTAAAAAAATGAAACACAAGAAATACATGGTGTGAACAAAATAATGGAGCGATCAATGCAAAGTCCTCTCACAGTGAAGGAGTTTCTGGTGGCTCTGAGCTCGTATTGGTTCTGCTCCCTCAAGAACAAGGCTAATGCTAATGCTGCTGGAGACTGCTGGAAATTACAGTCCGCCTTGGTTCACTGTCAGCGAATGGGATGGTGCCATCTTGAATGAAATTCTCTACTTGGGCTTTTCCCATTTACAATACAGAATTTAGGATTTGCGGCAGATTGCAGAGCGGTATACCTGCAGCGTTTACCTCAGCCATCAACAAATCACAGAATCGTCCAGGAATCTCATAAAGATATTAAGGGCATGATCGGCTAGCTGGCTTATAGAGGCTAGAGGAGCAGGATGGCCTTAAGAAGGCGAGTGGGGTGTTCTTTCCTGTTCCTCAATAAGACAGTCATGCGTGCCCTTGAGCAAGGCACTTAGCCAATTGCCCTAGTGCAGCTGCTCACTTGCTAATAATAGAATCTGTGTCTGTGCAGACTAGCTCCCGGAAGTAAATTATGTTTAGCTATGTGAGGGTATCGATAGGAAGTTGTCCCCTGGATGCAACTAGTTAAAAAAATCTGTTCCACAAAAGCCCCCTTGGTTCTGTTCAAGTAACTAAGTATTGTAGTGTAATTAAACCGTCTCATCAGTGCTACAATTACCAGCTGGGATCTAAAATGGAAAAAGTTATGAATCATGTCATTTTTTTGTTGACCCCAGTCTTCATGTTAGGGCGTTTCATCTGGGATTACACCACTCCCCGATTAAAAGATATGCATGACGAGTTATGAATAGCACTGAGACTCACCCTTAATAAAAGAGTGGACCACAAACATGCAAGAAAATTTCATCCACCAAACACCAGAACGTGGCTGACAGACTCCTCACTGTTGGAAGAGCTTTTGCTGGTGCATTCATTATTTTGTATGTACCTTGTAGGTTTTGTTTTGCATGACCTGAGTTTTGAAAGGTTTATTTTCATATATTTTTACTCCACGCCATCCGATCCATCTTCACAGCCAGGAAAAGAAAGATCCAGTGTTTACATGCTCAAAATTGCACTTGTTTTACAGCCAGCTCTTTAAATCTTGTGAAACAAACTGTTCGTAAAAACTGGAGGAAAAATGTAAACATGTAGAACGTACATTGTGTGATTCGTGCGAATCATGAATATGTGCTTCTATACAATGTATTTACTGTAAATCACACAATTTGGAATAGATGCACCAAGTGCATGCTGTAGATTTATCAGGTTCAGCATAAGCATTAACATCAATCGCCCTTCAACTACAAAGGATGTAAAGGATGCTCACCAGTAGCATCTGAACGTAAGCCATGTGATTGCACACTGAGTGGGTGTTCCCTGTATTTTCTCTTCAATAAGTTGCCTCTGGTTATGGTCTGTTGTCGATTACTGTATGATGATGCTTGCAAGAAGCTGTGCTGATTCCCAGTAACACATCAGTATACCTCCCTCTTTGCAAAAAAGCATACCAGGGAGACTATCTCTTGTTTAACCAGTGAGTAAGAAAGATTTTCCAACACTTACATTTATTTTTTTCAATATGAATTAGTAAAATTATTTGATTCATTTCTGTGTTCACTTCTGATTTATTGTATTTGTTGCATTTGTTATGGATTGTTATTCTTACTGTTGTTGTTGTTTTATCATAAGAAGGAAATGTAATTCATCTGATATACTGGCAGTGGAAGAAAAATGCATTTGGTTTTTGTACTGTAATTGTTTTGTTCACATTGGGCGCTTATTTGATTCAGTTGTTTAATAAGGTGTTTGATTTCATTTGGAGTATCAGTACTCATGGAATCAACATTTGTGTAGTATGAAGTTGTATTTTTTTTGTCAGTGCAAATTAATGTTATAGTGTCAATCAGCTTTTTTAGGTGTTTGAACAAAATGTGTTTTTTACAAATACAAGGTGTTCAAGTATGTGGTATAAAAAGGGTTATCATTCAAACAACAGACTTTTTACAAATAAAGGCTTATACAGTAAATAAAGCTAACGTCTTTTCATTTGCCCTTTGGGGACTAATATACTGTTTCATTTGACGTTTTATGAATTCATTTTCAAATATTAGTCCACAAAAGGTAAATAGCATTCAATGTTGCAAATTAAGAAGATAGGATCAGGTATTTACCATTGCTATTCTAGGTTGTTGTCAGAGGGCTCACCTCTTAGTTGGTGTCTTGCTTGTGATGGGGACTTTTGGACACGAAGACAGCCCAAACACAAAATTTAAGAAAAATCAAGAGTATCTTCTTTTAATTTGATTACAAAACATTGCGCGTTTATGAGAATATACCTCCTTTCATACCCTATTTCCTGAATAAAGACGCAAAGTGACACCTGCTGACAAGTGTAATATTTCCCCCCTTTTAAATTTAGGAACAATATAAAAATATTAAAAATAATATACTGCCGTACAGGTTGGATAAAGTAGAGTTGAGCCATGTCTGGGTCAGTTTGGGTTATGCATCTACAAAGCACAAGATAATTCATTCATTTTGTTAGAAGGACAGATGCAGTTGAAACTCTTTGCTGAGACTTTTTGTCCTCTGTCGGAGGACATGACGCTATATATGGTAACACATTTGGACTTTTTTTATGCTGGATGCACTCTGGGCTTGAACCACAGCCAATATTAGGTGGCGAAGAGAAGGTGAAGAGAACAGTGACTGCACCTGGAGCAGAGAACAGTAATGATCCAGTAAGACATTTGACATATTATGGTCCCCACATAAAGCCTCTAAGGATTAGGAAACAATGTATTGCTGTCCAAACCAGCTCATTGATTTTATAGATTCATAGCAGAGGTAGTTTGAGGGACTTTGGGTGCAACCTCTACCCCCACTAGTCCTATGTGAAGGGACAACCTAATTAAAAGCACAATCTGCGACTAAAGATGTAAACAAAGTAGTTGCCCCGACTACCAACATTTAAAACACATGACTTGAATCTGCTATCACTTCCAACTAAGCCGACAGGGCTTTTAAAAGGTCAGTTTGAAGGATTTGGCATTATCTGGTGCTGAGGTTACATATTGCGACCAACTGAAACGTCTTTGTGTGCTAAGCCTGTTGGAGAACTACGTATGGCGGTCCGCACCAAAAACACAAAAATGTGAATGGCCCTATCTAGAGGGCCAGTTTGTCCATTCTGTACCCCAGAAACATGGCGGTGCAACTCCTTGAACAAGACCCACTCCATAGGTAACAAAAAGATAATGATTCTTTTTTTCCAGGTGATTGAACACTGACAAAACAATAGTCATTAATATTATACTTTATTTCTGCCAATAGAACCCCCCTAAATGCTACACACTGGCCCTTTAATTCATCGACAATTTACAAAGTCATTAATTGCATCTGTTTAAGTTCTATTTACATCAGTAATGTTTGTAGACACATCTAGAAAACAGACATCTAACAGTTCAAATCTCATTTTTCATATACTCTACCAGATATGGATGTCATGGGCCTCGCTGTGTGCTGTCAGCATGCTCACTCTGTGTCTGTGTGGATGTCCTCCGGGTGTTGTGGTCTCTTCTCACAGTTCGAAGACATGCTAGGACCACAGGAGACTCTAAATTGCCTGGAGGTGTGAATGTGTGTCTACATGCGTGTTAGCTATGTGATAAACTGGCAACATGTCCACGCCTCACGCCCAATGCATGCTGAGATAGGTTCTAGCTCCCAGTGACCCATAACAGGATAAGCAGTTAAGAAACTGGATGGGTGGTTGTACTTTACATGTCAAGCTCTGCAATTGCTGTGTGAATATCAGTGTATTTGTAATTTATATGGTCAGAAAAAACACTGATCAGGCTTTAAGTTCTTAACCAAATTCAACACGTACCAGAATGTGTTGTTAATTGTACATTGATGGCTTTGAATAGCCATCAGTTCCAGGCTTCATTAATGATTTTGGAGCAGTGACATCCCCAGACGCTAATACTTCAATGTCGTTAGGAGCAGGGCCTTGTGTGTGAATGGTGCACATGCATACAAATGACACATACGCAGCTTGGTGTGCAACAACAATTACAATTTACAGTATGAAAACATGTGAGTGTACATCCTACACAACGTAGTTTATTCATATTTGGGAATGGATTTAGGGGTGGGATGTGGTGATGCATTATTTACCATCCAAGTTTGTTTTCTTCCTAATAGCCTCTTATGACATGGAAATATGTAATGTAATGCTTGTTATGTTACCAAGCCTGTTCCTAGAAATCCTTACTCATCAAACCCTAAAAGTATTTCTAAGCTACGGTTGGTAATCTTGAGAAACTAGCAAGAGTAAGCCAGATTTTTTTAAGTATCCAACGGAGAAACCCAGCCCAGTGTCGCCAACTCTTTTTTTCAATTAAATATTCAATGCAATTACTATAAGTGAGAGATTTAACAAGACTAAGCATCTACGGCCTTGCTAGCAGCTCTGTGAGGCTTAGGCACAGTGGTCACAATGCTCACGATGACAATACTAGCATGCTGATGTTTAGCAGGTTCACCATCTTAGTGTGGTACATTAGCATGCTGACATTTGCTAATTAGCAAAGTACAGCTGAGGCTGATGGAAATGTAATTTTGCAGAAATTAAGTCACAAATTTATGTACTGGACAAATTAAAAGTTTGACCTGATTATCACCAAAGTCATTAGAATACATCATCTGGAATCATGAATGTCTGTACAAATTTTTGTGCCAATCCATCAAATAGATGTTGCAATATTTCACAAGGTGCAAGAGGAAATGTCAGGGGATCGCCATAGTCAGGAGGAGTCATCCTCTGGGCAGTCAATAAATTTAACAGTTTTCGAGATATTTCTGTCTGCACCAAAGTAGTGAACCCACATTGCCATCCCGATGCCATGGCAAAAAACCAAGGACTATGTTCTCCAATCAAAATGATATTGAAATTAATAACATTTCAGCTATTTGCAATAGATAGACGATATATAGAAAATGACTTTTGTCAAGAAAGTACATGATGGGGCATCCTGGTGGCCTAGCGGTTAAGATGCAAACCGCATAACCACAATGTTCCCCAATGCGCTCTGGGCTTTTACTGTGACATGACTCGTGGTGGATTGTGCTGTTCTGTCTGTTTCATTAAAGTTGGGCAAGGAATGGAAACCAAACTACTTTTCGGTATTAGTGAAAAACCTTTAGTGACAAAAGAAAAGATGGGTTGCTGATGTTCGTTGGGATTTCCAAACAGCACTACTAAATTTGATTTAATTCAAAATGCCAAATAATATTGTCACTAGTTTACTGTAATATTTGTTGTAATTTTGTGACAAGTCAGACAAGTCGAATTGTGCATTTAAAAATATTTTAAGATATTAAAAACAGGGTTTCAACAAGCTGTCAATGTTAAACTCGTTCACAGGCACAATGGTGCACTCTTTTTTTTTTTTCAAACACTAAAATGCCAACATGTATTTGTCGCCTTGGTAGAAAAAAAAGGACAATGTTTTGGTTAAGATACCAAGCTGGATAGAAGCTGTAGGCCTAACCTTAAACATGCAAAATAGCCATTAAGATAATAGCTATTGCCTACCTCACTCTTGTATTTCACCAGTTCTGCTTTTTTTCTGCTCCATATCAGTTCTTTTTTGAGACATAGCTGTTTTACTATAAATAATGCATAGGGGCAAGAAAAGGCATGCGGCAGCACAGTCAAGAGAGGAGAGAATCATTCTCTAAATTTCCAGTCTGTTCAGTACAAAGTATGTACCAATGTACTTAACACAAAATGTTTAAAAATGGATACATCCTTTAGTCAGATTCATGATGTTTTATGCGTTTTAGAATTCTTCCTCAAATGTGATACTTTAAAAAAAACTTTAAGCAATATTGAACGATTTTATTTCATGAAATATATATCAAACATCAGTAACTACAATTACTCTTTGGATAGCTCTGTTAATACTAGAACATGAACAAGAATGATTTGAGGTCAGAGGTCAAATATTGATTCCAAGAAATGAATTGACTCCCTAATAGATAACTGGGGACGTTGAGACTCAATGCCACTAATATGTGAGCAGGTAATAAAAAGTTATGGCAAAGCATCTTGTTTGGGAATATGAGTTTACTGCAACAACACCCTCAATAGAGATACAGTAATGGAGCTGCAGATGAATCATTTGGACCATCTGAAACCTACACTGGATCTGTTTTAAATGGGATCTGATCACAATGCTGGAATGTATCTTTAAAACAGAGATGAGGTAGATGGACTTCTGTGGTTTGTGAGTTTTGCTTATGTGGCTGAAGATCTATTGGCCTAAACTGTCACGGGGTAGACAGTATTACGTTACGGAGCTCTTTTGTTGTTGTGCGGTGTATTTCATCAAGCTTAGCCTCCTCTAACTGTGACCTGTGTAATGATCCTCTCCTGGCATGCCCTCCTTCAGATACAAGGCACATTTAATGCACAGGTTTGTCTCACCGAATTGATTTCTTTTCATTTCTTCTCAGTTGCCTCCACCGAGCACTTTGACAGTTGATTACACTGCTAAGTGAGTTCACCTTGAGAGGAGCTAAGCTATATAAAGTATATGTCCAACATGGAAGGATGTACAGAGATCAGCCTATATTAAATCAAGATCAAATTATACCCTGTACAACTCAGTACAAAGTGCAGTAAATCACCTTTGGAAAACAACAACAAAACAAGAATATGTGCGAACACTACTGCTGCTTTATTTCAACACTTGTGTTTCGCGTGGATTAAAAATAACACCTACAGTCCCGTTGAATTTGCTGCTTTCTTTCTCTCTGCATCGGAGTGCATACAGTAGCTCTGTGGAGAAGATGGAAGTAGCCCGGCAAAATGCACCTTCCATTTCTGTGTTCTATTGTCAGCCCTCCATATAAAAACATAAAATATTGAAAGGGTGCATTAACATGGGTCAGGAATTGATGGCTGTTTCACTGTGGGGTAAAAAAAATAAAAAAAATATATAAAAAAAACAGAAAGTGGCCAAAAAGCAGTGGATGCTTTGGCTCGGTGGCTTAGAATGCGTGTGCTTCCTGCCACATATGTGATTTAGATAAATAGTCTTAACTGACTCAAACCGATGCAAAATGGTCAACGATGCTGAGCTGTTGGTGTTACAGCCGCGATTGCTAGAACCGTGCAATATTTACAATCAATCCAGTATTTCAAACAAAGCTCATGTCAAACATGAATGTAGACTGTAGACACAGTGGTGCTACTCAGGCACAGGATGTACCGTTTCCAAGGGATTGCTGTCACTCATTTTTTCTTGGATTAGCTGGATAGATAACGTCCACCAAAATCATCATTATTTAGTCAGTAAACAGTTAAATCTGTTAGTGTTTTACCCCCCCCAAAAAAAATCACAAATTCTTCAAGCATCATCTTTGACATGATAAAATGTCAAGCATGCTTCTCCTGTAGCGCGGCGTGTCTATCTATTTTCCTTTTACAGGATGTTCATCTGGGTTGCCATGGAGTTCTTGTTTAGGGGTTGAAAAGAGAGTGAAGAGATGAAGAAGGGTGGAAACATAATGTGTCTAATAAAATATTAAGACACGTCTCTTTTATGCATTGTGGCCACGGCTGAACCACTAAATCCAAACCCCCCAGGGGGCATCATTTGGAACATCCGAGGGTATAGCGAAAAGGGTGGTGGAGGAGAAAAAGGTGAGATTATACATATATGTGCCAAAGAAAATGCAAATACTGCACATTGTGCAATGAAGGAGGAGGTGCACATGCAATCGGTGTCAAAGTCAATTTTCACAATTAATTGATACTGCGTGGCTTTATTTGAGCTCGTCATTGCCCTCCCACATTTGTATTATGCCATGAATATCAATCAGCGCACAAGATCTCATTTTAAGACACTGAAATCTCTCTCCAGTATTTTATATTAGACATTTAGAAAGCATGCGAAAATCACCTGAAACATTAGTTTGGTATGCTGCGTGGAAAACACAAACTGCCTCTTGCCAAGTGAAATATTTCACTTAAATTGTGATAAGATCACAAGTCAAACGCATACAATTCTACTTTCCTGGCAAATCTGCTTTTCAATTTATTTTGGCATTTTCCCTGGATTGAAGGCACTCACCGAAGGACAGATTTTAAATGATCAAAAATGACATTAGACAGTGTGGATATGGGAACATAATGTGTCTTAGGGAAGCGTAATTCTTCTTTCTGCCAATAAGGGTCAACTATGTGCTCTCTCCTTTTTTACTGCCAGCACTTTATGAAAGTTATAGTTTGAAGGCAACACTGACGGGCTGTCAATTTGACTGTTTGCTGATGTAAACTTTCTCCCTTCCTCTGCCCTTTGTTTCATGCTCTCT
>NW_022280048.1:4324619-4343457 GCF_004355925.1 Anarrhichthys ocellatus | reverse complement strand
ATATATATATATATATATATATATATATATATATATATATATATATTTAGGTTAATTTGTACCGTTGTGTCTATCTTTGTGAAAGCAGTGTTTCATGCTTGCATTTGATTGTGAGATGATATTTCAGTTTCACTGCATTTGGCTTTTTGTGCCAAGAAGAGAAAAAAAAAGCAATGCAAAGGAGACCTTTTCTGTTGTGCGAGTCAGATGATGTTGCACACGACTGTTTATGGTTGTGTGGTCTTGTTCTCGCATATGATTTGGTTTTGTACCATTACTATTCTTTAAAGTAGTGTGGTTGCTTTGTGCCTGTAGGGACAGTAAGTGAAATCATGCTAAATGTCTGGCATATGTATTTAAATATATATATATATATATATATATATATATTTTTTTTTTTTTTTTTTTTTTTTTTTTTCCCCCAAGGCTGTTGGGAGCAGGAGAGCAGAAGCGAAGGAGTAAGGCCTGTGTGTGGTGCTCTTGGCTCTGTTGCCATCAGCATCAGAGCTTCCTGCACCCTACAACACAAACACACACGCACATACACTCACTCAACATCCAACAGCCTGGCCTGTCATCTGCTGGCCAACTTCTGAACTGCATCCCAATGTTTCTTACAGCAATCATAACGTATCTCAACCAAACAATACTGCTACCAATGCCCACTTGAGGTAAAAACATTGCGACAATAATCAGCTGATACATATTTGATTGTATGTTGTTGTTGTTGTAAGTAAAGGGAAAGAAAACACTCGCTCCTTCTGAGCCAAAGCTCTGATTCACACCTCCTCGCAGTCTGCTGACGGGGAAACACTGGCTGTAGTGGGTGGATGAATAAGTGTGTGTGGAGGTATTGCACTGAATCCTGCTGGAGCTTTGTGTAGGACACAGTTCCAGGCTCAGAAACCTTAATATCAGTGTGTGAGAGAGGTCTGTGCGTCATCGGTCCTCCACTCACATTCAAATAAGTAACTGTAACTATTAATGTGACTGTTATTAGGTTGGATAGATAGATAGATGGATGGATGGATGGATGGATGGATGGATGGATGGATGGATGGATAGATAGATAGAATCCATATAGAGATATATTCAATAATTCTGGTAGTCCCTATAAGCAAATTGCTAAAAGGTAAAATAATTTGATTAACTTGGGTGATGCCCTGATTTGACCAATACTTTTATGTTTATGACAGATTACCTGCAAAACTGTAGTTTTGATATGATAACTTTCTACAAAGGGGAAAAAGTAGCACATACCCAAACCATGCAAGCATGACATACAGGATTTAAACAATCTGATATGTACGCTGTGGCAGGCTGTCATAGGTAGATATCAATACACTGGCAGTGCGAACTGCACTGAAATAAAAAATGGAACCATACAGCAGTGGAGCATTTATTGAACTTATGTCAGAATGGATAATCGGCATTTCCAAAATGTAACCCCAAGTTTGTAATATTTCTTATTTTATTTAATCTTTTTGGTTTCCAGCACTTGACTTTCATTCACCCTCTCCCCCTCTTATCACTTATTTACTCATTTACTCAACTGTTCATGAATTCGTCTAGGAGCTGCTCGTGAGTCATCCTGTTGATGTCATTTATTTAAAGAGTGCCCCTTGTTGTTACACAGTACAGTTCTGCCCAAACACACAGCTGCCAACACATGTTGTTTTCTTCAGACAAAGTCTTGAGACACCGAGCTCGTCTCACTTCCCATCCTATCGCGTTAGTGTCTCCTAGATAATAAGCTCCACACGCCTCCATCCACTATCCCGCCCTATCCCCCCCCTCCAGTCACCCCTGATCAACATTTTTCACATTGTTAATCGCTTATGTCAGCTTCTGGTAATTATAGACGATTAATCATGTGTGATTCACTGTCTCTCTCCGCCAGCATTGTGCTCCACGCTGTGTTGAGCGAAAACGACAAAGGTGAAACTGCCTTTATTAAGTAGGCAGCGCCAGGGAGTGAACTCCCCAATGATAAGCAGTGTGTTGCAGTGCTCTGGCTTACACTTCCTGGAGGCCAGCGATAAAGGCCAGGTGGAGATTAAATTACATTAATTCCTTCGCCAGAAGCCCTGACCCAGAATGACTTACAAGAGAAGGAGGATGGAGTGATGCGCTGGAGTGAAACTACTGCCAAAGTACTGAAAAATGAATTAACCATCAGTGTCACAACACACTGTGGTCCTAACCTGCCTCATGGAGTCAACAACCTCAAACACAAACAATAGGCTGCATTTACTAAGAAAACACTGTAACTTTATTTGCTGTGATTTACAATTCCCACCGAGTTACTCATAAATGTATGAACAGGGGGAGTTATTTCCATCTGCCCCCACACAAAATCATTAACGGCTAAATTGTCGCTTTTTGAAATACAACAGAGTGCACACACCCAGTCTGGCAAACAATGATATGCAAACAATGTGTTATCAACAGGCTCAGTAAAAGCCAGTCGGTGGTGGAGAGTGCAGGAATTTCAGTTCTGTGAGTGTACTCCAACATTGTGTGAAGATGTGCCCCACGCTGCGCTTGTTGGTGCTTATTAGCATAACAGGTAAGTACATTTACTGCGTCTTCCTCTTGTAATTCTGTGTTTGTAAGAGCGTTTGTACGTGTAGGTTTGAATTGTACGGTGCTTTGAGTGATGTTTGATTTTGGATTAAACTTGTTGTTTTGTAGGATGTGTTGAACTGATCTCAGTCAGGACTCCGCAGAAACATGTCACCGTTACAATGGGTGAGAGTGCCCTGCTCCAATGTATGTTCGTGTCTGCCGAGGAGACCACGGCCCTCACCATCCAGTGGGACTTTGTTTCACCATCCACCATGACGCCACAGCAGGTAGAGACACACTTCTGCTCAGATCACAGCTTTGCACCAAATGTGCTTGAAATGAGCCGCATTACCCGATGGGATGCTCTATAATGTAACATCAGGTTTAGCGATTTCCTTCGTTGGTAAAAAAAAAACGAGTATCAGAATATTTCAAATGACATAAATTGAAGATAAAAGCAACCCTCTCCACTCTATATTGAGTTTAAATCCAGTAGCTCGCATTGTTTGTTCAATGACTGCACAAAGATTTGAGTGATATTGTGAAGACATCAGTCACTTTTCTTTCACATTTGCAAATGCAAGACAAGAATCACAGCTCGTCACCAAAACGTGGCCTGTTGGAGGCACACTGGTGTGGGGTCGAATGAAAGAACTCAACATTTTGGAAGATATGCAAAGTTTTAGTTGTTATGTGCTTTAAATTAACTTCATCCCAAAGCTTGAATATTCACCTCTTGTACACAGGTTAGCGCATTTTTTTCGGTATCCCGCGTTTTTGACTAACCGCCAGGAGACACACCTCAATGAGACAACGAAGCCTGTGACTGCCAAATCAGATACAAGCGGATTTCATAATAACAAAACAAAACCCACAATTCTGAATGATTGCAGGAGTGTGATTATTATTTAGACTAGAGTTTTAATTTGACTTTACAGGACAACTGATTTCTAATTAGCTGCAGTTACTTTTTTAATTAAAAAGGTACCATCCACTGGACTTAATTACACTAAAGGTCATTCATTTAGGCCCTGTGGACCTTATTTCTACATTTTCACACTTTTTTTTCATTATAAGCGACAAAAATCTCTTTTCTGGCCATGCTAATTTAACCAACTGCCTTACTAATGTTCAGTTTCATACAACTAAAAGAAAATGTTCTTAAAGTAGTGCACATGGTCCCTTGCAACTTAGGCAGCAGAGACTGAATAAAATGTCTTTGTGAAATCACAGAGTACCACACAGGGACAGAATATGGAAACATTTGCCTCTTTATCGTGTCTAATGTGTTGCAATTGGATTTCAGGTGTATTACTATCAGGCAGGACAGGATGTCATAACAGACTCTTATAAAGGCAGGGTTCAGCCTCCCTATTCTCCCGGCAAGACCAGCAACGCCTCAATATCAATAAGCAACATGCAACCATCAGATGCCGGAGTCTACACTTGTCAGGTTCACAACTTTCCTGACGTGGACGGAGAGTCTGAGGCCAATGTCATTGTGAATGTCCTTGGTAAGTTTGATCAACTCCAGAGGGGTGAAAAAAAACGTACTTTATAAATAATCAAGATACCCTCGAAGACTGTTTTTTCACCCATTGTTTGTTACTTCAAGTTGAATGAAAAGTAGTCAAATAACTAAGTACCAGTACTGATCTGTACACATCCATCCAGCCCAGAGAAGTGTACAATGGGTGTGTATGGGATTTCATACTAATGGACCACACCCGTTAGCATTATCAGCTTAATATTTACATTATGACAGAATGCAGAAGTAGCTGATAATGTTTGTGTCCGCATGGTGTGATGTTCTGCTTTCATACTAGCGTTCAGGCCTGGACCTGAGTGTTATCTGACAGCATGATCTGCTGGTAATGTTAAGACAATGAGAAAAACCCCTACCCGGCCCTAATCTGATCCTCAGGCTGGTGTTTCTGCCATTATTCTGTTGCTCTTAAGGGTGTGGCTGCCTGACATGGGAGAGCCAAAGCACACCGTCGGTTTCTTAACTGACACTTAAGTTTTGTTTTTGATTTAAATATACTGTATATGCACATTTTGTAATTCCATAGTAATAATTCTGCTTCCTCGTTTGTCTTTTTTGACTTTCTCAATGTTTTTAATGTAAAAGTAAGGCTTCATGTCTGACTAAGCTACTCTCTCAAAGTGTTTTCCAGTGTGAGTCACTGTAGGAAGCAAGAGTACTTAGAAATATTTTAGTGCTGAGATTGCTGTATCTATTATCAGTGTTGTGACATTAACACATCTACTAAAGCAGTGGCCCTGAATAGTGCGATTAGGGAATTACATTCAGCTTGAATCCTCTCATCCACCGAGTTACCAGGGACAACCTCGCAGGCCTCGGTATCCTCAGTAGTTTCCATGGTTACTGCAGCAGTCTCCTCATTGTCAGCGTTGTAAATTAGAGGAGGACTGTGACTGCACCCTTGTTCTGCATACAGATCATATATCAGCATCCGCTGCATGCAAAACACACGTCTTGTGATTTCATAACCTCTATGAAAATGTTTGCAGGGCAGCTTCTGGATGTAACGCTTACTTAAGTGCTGTGTGAATATGTATGAATGTCCTCATGCTGATTATCAGGGGATGAAAGATTTCCATCATCACTTACTGGTACATAGAATTATGATAATACTGAAAAGAGAGGGAGGATTCTATCATGGATTACAAGTAAGTCTGTGAGCTTTACCCTTATTGTGAAAATATTACGCTGCTAACCTAATGATTGGTGGGCACCGTGGGGATCAGCTCGGGAGTTGTAAGGCCACTCCCAACACACTTCCTGCCTCGGGATGACTAATGGACGGACACAATGTTTGAATAACAATAAGCAAAGGATTTGTCATTTCATCAAACTCAAATCTGTAAATTGTCTTTGCCACAAGACACACAGATTTATACACTTTTCTCCAGAATCCAACAATTCTGTGCAAATAAACAGAAATAAAGAGCGGCTGGCAGTATTAAAAAACCCTATTGATTTATTCTTTGACCAATCAAGTGAGTTAGCAGAAACTGTTGGATTGTAATAAATATACAGGATAGCATGAGCCAATGTTAAAGCAGTGGTGCAAATTCAGTTCACTTACGAACTGTACTTGAATATTTCATACTTTATACTTCAACTCCACTACATATCTAAATATATTGCAGTTTTTATTCCCCTACATTTAATTGACAGATAAAGTTACTAGTTACTTTTCAGATCAATACTTTAAAAAATGTGCTTATAAGGTACAATGCATAGTTAGAGACCATTTTGGCTTGTGGCCTTTTCAGATGTCTAAGACTTGTTAGTGAGACTGATTTCCCCTTTAAACTGATTGATTTTATTTAAATACTTCTTGCAGGCTCGAAGAGGTAAAATTATCAAAATATATCATAAAAAGAGAAAGAAAGAGAAAAGTCCAAAAAGTGAATACATATTTGGGTCGCAGAGCATTGTTTTATCTTGTCTCCAACCCTCATTAATTATCTCAAGATCCCCAGATTTGAATGTTGACTTTTACTTAATTAGGATTTTGAAGTACACTTGGCCTGGAGTATTCTTTCAAATTATGTACTGGTGGGTCTGAGTAAAGCATAAACATATTACTCTTAGTGTGACACAAATTGTTCTACCAAACAGCTCAGGATCAATTCAGTCCGAAGCTCTTTCTGAAATAGCATGACAGCATAATGGTATAAAATATATTCTCCTGATTAAACATGTGCTTCGTAATAATCCCAGGTAGAGTTACTAAATATAAAGTCACCCTCATGCGTCCTCTTTGTCCCCTGTCAGAGAAGCCCTCTACTCCTTATTGCTCCGTCCACGGTGATGTGGAATCGGGTCACCTGGTCACTCTGACCTGCCACAGTGAGCGTGGGAGCCCGAACCCGAAATACACCTGGATCAGACTGGATGAGACTAAGACAAGGAGGCCTGTACTGGGAAGAGGTCAGTACTGTGTGTGTGTGTGCGTGTGTGTGTGTGTGTGTGTGTGTCTATTTGTGATTGTGGACATGTGCACAGTCGTCATTTTTTATCTACAAGTGTGCACTTGTTTCTTCAGCAACCGAAACTGGAGTACTGAAAATCAGAAACATATCCCAGTTTGAGTTTGGGGAGTACCAGTGCACCGCTACGAATGCGGTGGGATTTTCAACATGCACTGTAGAGCTGAGTCCTGGTATGTTTACAGTTTTGGTTTTTGAGAATATTGACTAAAATATTTAAATCAACACAACTACTAAAATGACTATATTCACTTGTGTTTGTACAGAAGTGGAAGATGGAGTGATTGCTGGTGCCGTGATCGGCGCGCTGCTCGGGTGTGTCCTGATCCTTCTGGTGGTGTGGTTCATCGCTCACACTCTGAAGAAACGCAGATACAAACGGGTCAACCCATCAGAGGCCAATGAGATGAAGTAAGACTTTAGATTCTCGATGATGTTGCATTTCACCATGTCATTCCTACTTTTAAGTGTGTGACACCGACTCTCTGCCACCAGGAGGAGCACTCCTCAGGCCCAGCAGGCCTCAGATAGCGTTACCGTGGAAACCCCGGCCAGCAACCTCCATGCTGAGGGAGATGAGCCACAAGCCTAAAAAAAAAAAGGCCCGGAGCAACTTCACTCTCCTGAACAGGATGTCCAGTCTTTGACATACGGCATTCTAACATTTAATCAACGTGGCAAAGCTCACGTTCGTGTTCAAACTTGCGTTTTGTTATACGTTTGCTGAATCATGAAGTTAAGATGCTCACCATCTTTAACATGTCTTCCATGTGTTTTTTTTACTTAAAATGTGCTTTAGTTCTGTTTGCTTTGCCATTTAGTTAGTGTGCCAATCAAACCATGTTGAAGAGCCCTGCATTTTTTAGAGGTAAAATAAATGCTCCCAGTTTTGTACGTAGCACCTTTAAGTATCACAATTTCCGCATAAAATTGAAAAAAATGTACAGTTAAATGGATAGTACAAACTAACTTAATAAAATCTATCTTTAGTTCATCTTTTTTTTAAACAAACTGTCAAGCAGCTATGGATGAAGTATGATTACTTTATGACATCCACAGATCCTGATTAAATAAAATACTCTGTTTCCTGAGTCGTTGAGTCATGTAGCTTATAATTGATAACATCAAGGTTCATCAAGGTGGCCGCAAACTCACACTGGAGTCTCAAAATCTAGCTGAAGCGCTCGGTCGGGTTAGAGTCCTCCTCCTGTCCATAAATTGGTTTCCCCTCTGGCCTCTGCTAATGCAAATCTAGTACCCACAAATGAATAATCATTTGGCAAGTGTGAAGGCAGCACACAGACCTTTAATAGGTGTTCTTTGAACTGCTTGGCGTCTTCATGAAACCAATATGAATTAGAATTACACAGGTTACACTTTAACTACGACTAGCTTTGGCCAATCTACTTTGCATGATTAATTCAGTCAGCTCTGCTGCGGTAAACAATGCAGCCATCCTGAACTACAACCGCAGTAGATCTCAAATACGATGTGAAGTCAGCCAGCTTTACCCACTTGGACACATTATTTTTCAATAAAGAACGATGAATTTTAGTTTTGCCAATTGATTTGTCAATAAACAAGCATGTCAGCAAACAAATTCTTACCTGATGACTACATCAGATCTGCAGGTTGACAGTGATTCTCAAAATCATTATGTTCAGATTTGTTTGCATTTAGACTGAGATGATACACATACGTATCTCCCACACCTCACTTTAGTGAAATACAATAACCTTGTGTTACTTGAACCTTGGATCGGTCCACCACGTTGGTCCAGACCTAAATATCTCAACAACATAATGGATTACCAGGATGTTCTATTCAGACAGTCAGAGGATGACTTGTAATAACTTTGGTGATCCTTTAAAATTTCATTTCGTGCCATTATCAAGACAAAAGTACTTGAAAACAACTGATTTACCTTATAGCCTCGGCTATACTTACTTTTTAATAAGCTATAACTTACTGTAATAAGGGCAATATTACAGACCCAGTCCCATCCTCTATTACACCTTTTAATGTGATGATGTGATTGTAAGAGCTCAATAATATCAAACCATTTCAGTACTTATACATTTAATTATTCTAGGGGTAATTCAGGAGACATTCAACACTTTAAAATGATTTTTAAAAAAAACAATTAAAAAAACATTATTTACAAAACAATTAACAAGGACGTGAGCAGAGGATAAAGTCACACTCCCTCTGTGTGTGTTGTAATCACAGCTTCTCTCTTGGTTGTGGTTGCTGGGCCCAGGCGCTCCTCCGTGTTACTGCATGCGAGTATGAGAGAGTGACCTCCCACACAGCATTGTAAAAGCAAGATGGCAGAGTGCAGCTCAAGGAGTTCAGCAGAAGGATACTGAAAAGCATATTCTACTCATGTTTTAGGTAGCTAGCGTTAGCAGGACGTTACATGGATTTATGTCACTCGACAGAATAAAGAAATAGCTCCTTACCAAGCTGAATGTTTTACTAAAATAACTCCATACTGTAAAACTCAATATTCCAACCCAACGAAATAATAGCAGAGATGTACATCCTCTTGCTTGCCTATAGTCTACTTACTACTTAAGGGGAACTTTATTCTTTTGTTAATCTCGTTGTGTGCAAAGAGGCCTTTCTCTGTGTTTTACAACACGTTGCTATGAAACGCGAATGAAGGGAGGGAGCTGTGGCCAACGCACGTTTTTTTTTTTTTGTTAAAGCATTTGATTTTCGACAAATATTAAAAACACATTTCTAGAATACATCATTTAGCTTTAAGGAGGCAAAATTCCTGTGCCACGTTCTTGTTATCTTTTACAGAGGACCAATAGTACTACTAGAAAGCATCCTGACTGGAAACATCACAGACTGGCATGTGCACAGCCAGGACAGGTGTGCTCTACAGCAGGGGATTCAAATCGGCCAGAACATCTTTGTTACCCATTTACAGGCAGGAATTGATATCAGTGAGGTGAGGTGCCTACACAGAGCCCAAAGGATATTAAAAGACAATACCAAGCCCAGTAACAGCGTGTTCGACCCTGCTGCTAACTGATTAAGCACAGAGGTGAAGAAACCTTCATGTCCAGGATCAGGCCTGCAGACCGAAGCAGCGTGCGGAGCTGAGGACGTCGTCTCTGGTCAGATAGCATCCACAGAGCTGCCTCAGGCCAGTGAAAGACTCCCTCCCATGCATGACACGCCAGTTGTCTATGAAAATCACCTCATGAAGAAAAGAGAGGGTACAGTTCTTAGATCATACTGAAATACACTTACATCTGTATCTTTCAAAGTTTCCTAAAGCTGTAAATTAAGTGGCTGAATTGGACATTTGGAGAGCTTTTATACAAGAAGTGTAACTTTCTTACTTTCCCTGGAGCCAGTTTCACCCACAGCTCGTTCTCTGGCCGCCTCAGTTCTATAGTCAACTCTCGATGTGCCACGTACCATCGCTGAACAAGGTCATTGGGTACTGTGTTTATCACTGATCGGTCATAGTTGTTGTATCTGTTGATAAAAGATACAACAATCTTGCTTTTCAAAAATGTGTCTTAATGCCTTTTAAAACTACTTAATATTTCTTTAAAAAACGAATATAAAAATAACAAGAAATGAACTATCCAAACTACAGAGGAACTATAAAGTTTCTCAACAAACTTTTAGTTCGGGACAAATTTACCTTATAAATACATTTACTCAAGGGAAGCCTTGCATAACTTAACAACAAGACATATATAAAGCTTTAGCTCTACATTAAAATCCTAAAATCTTAATATCTTATAATTCACTACTGCACAAACATGAGTAAAATCACATCAAACTAAAGCGCTGACATACCGGATCAGAGACATTTCATTGTTCCAAGGATAGACGTTAAGCACGGGGCCGATGCCTGTCATGTGGTTTTGGTGGTTCTCAGAGGTTTCAATGTACTCGTGCCTGATCGGCACACGTGCAAGCAGCTCAAAGTTTTCAGGAGACTGCTGGCGCACTTTCTCAGCGGCGTAGAACCCATCTACAAGTAGTGTCCTTCCCCCAGTTCCCTCATGCCTGAGGCAGTGGAATACCTGGATTCTGCAACAGCAATCCACACCATTGAGTTAGAAAATGCCAACATTTTCTTGGGTTTTGTTTATCATGTAACTAAATTCCTTTCTATTGGGGCTGTGTTGAAATCCCATATCAGCACATCTCTGCTGCACCTACCCACATGGTTCCTGAAAGTAGGAGGTGTCAGTGTGACGGTCCAAGGCCAGCTGGCTGTAGGCAGAGTCTCCTCTAGAAAAATCTGAAGTTAAAGACCACATTCTTCCGTATGTAGTCTCCCTAGTGGATCAGTAACACAGAAAAACACAAGTGGATTAGGAAGAAGTTAACAGGGCCGAACATCTTCTGGGCTGCCCGTGAATTTTGCCACTGAAAGTAAATCGCTAATGCTGAATATGGTTGCATAAGAATGTAATTTGTGAGTTATACAGTTTCACAGTCAGCACTTAATACCTGATCAGACTGACCCTCTGGGTCACTGCCTCTGTGGCCTCGACTGTAGCTGGGACATCATCTACAAAAGCGATCCCGTACAGGAGATAGTTTTGAAGAAACTTCTTCACTTCCTCATCACTGCTCATAAACGTGTCCCATTTGGCGGAGGGTGCGTTTGCATTTTTATAGATGTCTGAATTCCAAAGGACACGTGGCTGGACGGTGCTCTGCTTCTTTGCTTCATAGCTGTTCTCAGCTAGCCAGCTAAGGCCGTACTTTGACACATGACCTCCAGGCCCTGGGACACAGAAATTGAATATGTTGTTATTAGGCACAGTTAATGGAGATCACAGTGTGTGTGTGTGAGAGAACCATTTGTTTGGTACTTAAGTACAAAATATCCTGAAATGATTAGAGCATTCTAATCTAATCTTAAATCTAATCTCATATTTTAAAGCTCTTTCCTTTTAAGGGGCCTTGTGTCATGTGCATGAACAAACTTAAATGGGAAAATAACCTTTGCACTGCAGCACATGAGGTTTTACAAGATTACAGATCCAACAAAGCCAATTCATGACCTGACCACACCCTCGGGATTAACTGACAACAGAGTGAATCTGCACAAAACACACCCATCACAGAGTGAAAAGTGACCTTTGCATGAGCAGAGAACTTCTCAAGTCAGTGGACAATGACAATTTGCCCTCATGATTGGCTCATTCACTGTGTTGTATCTGACTAAATAGCCCTACAGACAATAGACGCAATTTATTTGTTCTTTGAAAATGAGCGATTGAATCTGGCCCAAGGTTGCATGTTATAAATGCCTTATTTCATATTGTATAGCTTTATTTCTTGGTGCTTGTGTTGTTACTTTCCGCGATGGCCCGGGCAACTCATGTCAGAGGTGCAATGGAGCAAAACAATGTTTTCAACGCGAGGTCAGATTAATTGTTTAAAATGTGTTTGCCCAATACAATGCACACAGCGGAATGTCATGACAGATTCGTTTCAGGTTTTCAGTGTGTGAGTTTGGGGTCAATTTGATTGAACACAACATTGAACATTTGGCCCAATAGGACCCGTGTCCAGCTTCGGATGAACTATTTGTTCTGAGGTGCAGTGGTGGAATATATTAAGACAAGAACGCTTTCTGCCAAGTATTTCCCAGATGTGCAGGTGGGTAGAACTGTACTTTAAACTGACTTACACGTGAGGAGGAGATGGCCATCTTGCACAGTTATATTGTCAGGACGGATGTTGAGGTCTATACTCCCAGTGTCCAGGTTTCTCTGGTTTGTCACAGAGTTGTATGAGGAGGGGGAGCGGCAGTGATCCCGCAGCCACAAGTAGTTCAAACGCATAGGCGTCCCTCCATAGTTGAGCACTGGCGAAATCATCACATGCACATGGTCAACAGTGAGTTCTGTCTCACACATACGTGCAAGCATAGGTTACAATGTTATCAATACTCACCGAGACAGTCTTCCAGAGACTGAAATGTTGCTGAACCCGCAGCACACGCGCGGATCTGCGTCATGTGTCTCCATGATAGTTGCGAGCTTCTGAAGCCAGACAGCAGCTGAGGCTGAGCCTGTTTAAGCGCGGGTCGCAGTATCCTATTGAACGTGCCCAGCATCGTGAGCACTGTGCGGTGTAAAAAGTAGAATTAACCCCAAACTTAAAATGGTAACGTTCTTCTTCGCCGATAAGCCACGCATGATCTCCCTCAGCGCTCCACCTGACACCCCGAGTGAAATCACGAAGCCGCAAAAGTGCGTGAATTCGGCGCATGCGTGGTCCCCTCGACCTCAATACCCGGATGCACAGCGTTGAGAGAGAGTTGACTCAACTTCTAAATAGAGGAACACCGCGATACAATTCAGTGAGGTGGATGATTATCAGATGATCAGATTATTATTGGTGTGGAAATTTTAAATATAACTTGTATCGCTTAAACCTGCATATATGCAGATGAGGCCAACCAGACTCTGGATGTAACATGACAGGAGACGTCATGCTCACCTGACAGCATGAGAGGCCTTTTCTACTCTGGAAACCTGACAGTTATTTGAATGAGAGGCAGAGGTGAAGCTAATAGCTTGCTCACCCCATATTCACAGATGAGGCCATGTTAGGCGGATGGCTGATACAGACCTGCATGCTGGCTCCCTCTGGACTCCTCTCTGGAAATTGTCTGCTTTTTAACACACAAATCACCTGGCTGAATACCGCTTTCCTTTTCCCCCGGCTACCAATTGTCTGTTTTGTTGTGCTTCACAACGAAGAGCAGTGGTACACAGCTGTCGGCCCTGCTGCACACTTTGGTGTCCATATAAATTGGGAAGTTTAATAGAAGAAGATTCCCGATGCATAAATCATAATAGAGCAGCCAAACAGAAGTGTGATCATTTTACCATGACGATTTGTTACGAAGTAATCCTCTGTATGAAACTGTTATATAGACGGGAGTGATTTGTGCATCAGTAAAGAATGCCCTTTTGGATATACCAGACATAAACCGTGTGTATTCCTCTGGTAGTGTGTGGTTTGGCATTCTCTGTATTGAAGTTGAACATGTCATTGATCAGTTTGTTTCAGGAGCCTAAAGTGAAGTTTGTGTAAATGTAAATTTGAAAAATCTGAGGTAGGCTGTACAGGAAAAGGGACTGGAACCATCGGGGGAAATAACCAGATTTTTATATTTAAATATGTAATCATAGCCCTAACACTCAGGCCCTGTTTTCAAAATAAAGTGTACACGTGTTTTTTTATTTATTATTTTGCATCTGTAGCTACAAGACTGAAACGCCCGTGTATTAATACATCACGTGATCGGTGTAGGCTAATTTCCCGTTGATGATTGTTGAAATTAGCACCCAGACAAACATACTCACGCTTTGTTTTGTAATGGACATCCCTCCAAATCAGCTGCTGGGAGGGGTTGACCGTCAGTAGCACTCCGTTATTTGGCTTCCTTGTAGCCTGATAGTGCAGCCCTGCTGAGACCGCTGCGGTAATGCCGCATTCAAGTACTGTCGGAAATTTGACGTTTCCATTCGGTGTCCACGAACTGTTTAGAGTGAGCTATATGAAGGTGGATTGTTTATCAGAATGTGACGTTACGGGGCCATACAACATGGTAACGACCGTTGTTATCTATAATTATTATTGTATGTTTATATCGTTCCGGTCGGCTCTCACACTTTTATTAAATTATATAACTTAAAAGTTTCAAATTTGAGCAGATTGTAAAATCAAAAATTGAAAAACGTGAAACAATAGAATAAAACAGAGCAAGACAACCAAACAGTAGGCTATTATAAATTTGCTTCCAATATTTCTTGGGATACAGTTAACTTAGTCTTAATTCATGTATGAATAGATATAAAGTATTAAATAAGCAATTAAGAACATATGCTGCTAAAGTATAATCTAAACACAGCAGCATAGCAGCACTTAATGTGGGTCTTGCAAAAAACAATCCTGTGACATGCTCTATTGTGCTGTGATTTCACAGTTGAAACACTTAAATCCATAGCCTACAACAGAAACAATTTGAGTAGTAGGATTCAGGAGTTTATATGGCGCACCTGAAGGCAGCATTAGCCTTGTCCTCTGAGCAGCAGTCAGTTGCATGTTTACTTGCTTTGTCAGCGGTGTCCCCGCAGCAGATATCTCGTGCACCTCACCTGCTGCTGATCAAAACCTTGGACTTTTATCTCAGAGGGTGACTTATCGCATCTCCCGGGCTCCTTATCGGCAGATTCCTCTCCGCGTTTCGTGGCGAGGCCGGCCTCTTGCGGACTTTGAGCTTGGGGGGGTTCACAGTTTTTTTTCTCTAGCTAACAAAGATGACGTTAAAATCCAATAAAAACGAACCCGCTGTCATACTGGAGTCTGTGAACAGCGTGCGGACAGCCCTCTCCGATCTCTACCTGGAGCAGCTCCTTCAAAACAAACCAAAGTCTGACAAGGTAAGGTCTCGTTTTAATGTCTTTATCTTTTTTTTTCTTTTTTTTTGACCCCAAGATCTTGGTGTACATGTTTGCTTCTGGGAAGCAGACATGGGGCACATGACCGTTGTTTGTTCCTCGACAAGATCTCTAAAAATAGACCCAGTCGTGTTTTCGTAACAGAACGTACAGCAACTGAGTGTAGTCTGTGAAACAATGAACTATACATGAAGGTCTTTCTTTAAAAACATCAGCGGGTCCGTGTGTCCGAAGGAACCACTGCATTGCTCAGCGGTGCTCAGTCAGCAGTAGTTGGATCCAAGTAGACATTACATTGGCAGTTTCACTTCTGGGTTCCACCTAAAAGCTACACATGGGAATCATCTGACGATTTTGGGGAAACGAGGCTCCATCACATGTCAGACGGTCCATACGTTTGGCTGGGATCATATTACAATGACCCTGTGAACTTTGCCTGCAGCTACAAGTGCTGCTGCTTAATCTGTGTGCTCTGAGGCCTGTTTACTACTTCACACTGTAACACAGGGTTGGCATTTAAGACATGAACTTGTTTTCAAGTTAAGGCCAGATTATGTTGCGAAACCACTTTGCCTTCATTAAAGCTGGACAACATGTGTGACCACTAAGTAGTTAAGACTGTTGCAACTTTTTTTTTGTTTTTATGACTGACGACCTCAAGGCACCAATTTTGCTGCCAGTGACACAAAGGGAACTCTTTGTCCTAAACCTCGTCTCTGAATTTGAACAGTCAGCAGTGAGCTACTGAGGGGAAATGGAGAAGGGAGGAAACTCCTTTTCCTGACATCAGCAGTTTGCAGTTTGACAGCCTTGAGTTTGCAATCTCGGCGACGTGTTCTTCTGCTCAATGCCGATATGGGGAATCAGTTTCTCTTAAAGCGAGGTCACGTGCTCCATTTATCTCACAGTGCAGACACTGCAGTGGGCTCATATTGTGGTACGTGAGTGAACATCCGACTGATTTGCTGAACCGAATGGAGTCTTTACCTTGAGATTGGTCATAAAAACTAATAAAGTGAGGCGGCCTGTTCTGTTCTGCACGTGTTTCCAGCTCAGCAGTGTTCTCCTGCCTTACATGGAGCTGTTGTCCTCTGGAGATACTTAAAGACTGACTGTACACGGGCCCTTCATAGACAGGTCATTCAGGTGTTTAAAACTTGTTATTGTAGCCACACTTCTCGCTGTCACGTTAAGAACAAAACAAGTTTACGCGAGTCGGGCTTCAGGCAGGTGTGACCTAGCATGGCACGGAGGACTTCATGTCCTGGCTGTCTCTCTCAGCTATTTCTGCGCAATCTATCCAAATTCTTCTGGCCCCATATAGGTCAAACGTTGATCTCCTACTGTGTTCCTTCAAGAGATCAATACTTCTTTGCAGACCAGCCCTAAATCCCACAGAGGGAGGGGGGTGTCATAAATTAATAAATACTATTTCTTGGCTTTAGAAGACAAGTCGTCTCATGAGAGAGAAGAGGCCAGAAAGAGACGGATTGTTTCGTAATGCAATCAGTCGTATTAGATCACGGTTCCTTGTGGAGGAAAGCAGGCAGAACAATAAGGTTCAGGTCTTCATAGTGTTTTATCTTATCCAGAGAATGGCTTTCTGAAATGCACTCTCTGTTTGATCTACTTCATATGAAGCCAAATTTACCTTTTAGGTGAGGTGAGCGGATCAGGGGGGGGACACGCTGCTCTTTCCTCGATGCACTTTTGTCTTTCACTCGACTTCTTTGTTTATTCTGTTGCTTCTCCACACACAAGACCGGCATTCCTGTTTCTGTAAGGGCTTCCTGACCCTGGTTAGAGTAACATATGTTTACTGTGATTGCATCACACTGTGACAAAGCAGACGAATACTCTCAGTGCCAATCCAATCCACAACTCATCACATGGGTATGTTAGCATTCAGTGGTGAAGACGTGTTTATATTGCCTGCTGTATGGGATAAATCTGTTTTTAGGTTCGGTGGGTTCGTGCTAAAGCCTTTAGATATAACCTTTGTCCGTTTCCTTCCTGTTCGGTCCTGAGGGTCAGCACTTTGTTGGGAGGAAATAAAGTCTGCTGCTCTGTTCCTTGTGGAGAACTACCCGATAATTGTGAACATAAGTTGAGCATTTATCCCTGCCTGTACATAAGTAGTCTCTCTAAATTGGGAAAAACAATAAATGTCAGTCATTTCTGATACTTTTTATGCGCTTTCATCAAGTGAATTTACGCTGAGTCACAAGATCACGGACATGTGGTTCCACTAAATTGCTCTCCTGTTAACTTTGGAGCAGCTTTGAACTGCAAGTTAAGTTTTGATATCCGGAATAGGAATAACAAGTGAGACACATTTGGAGTTCAGAGATAGAAATCAGTGTGTGTGTGTGTGTGTGTTGTTTCACGATGGATTTGTTTGTGGGGATTGTAACTGTAGCGAGATTGCTGTACAGACTCCTTTCCTCAGAGGATGTAATTTCATCGGTTCACCATTGGACGCCATCCAAATACTCGCTCCTGGTACGGCACACATTCCTGACACATAACAGCACAAGGCTGGTAAATAAATATGTTGCACAAGTAAAAAAACAACAACTGCGTGGCTCTCATGACTCCTGCTTGCTTGACCAGCGCTGTTCATTGAACGAATAAAGAGTTTCATTAAGAGGAATAAACCTACAGTAGAAACACTCTTGCAGTATTTTTAGGGCGTGGAGGAGGAATGCGATAATGATATTTATTGGTTTATTGTAGTGCTGATGCTGGAAGATAGATAATAGAGGTTTTTTTTGTTGAAGCAGTGCTGATGTGTCATTTCCATGCAGAGCGTGTCTCTTCTCTGACGGGGATCTGGACTAGAGACCACCTTTGTTGACACTATGGAAGTAGGGTGGAAATTTCCCTGGGATTTCCTGCTTTTGAACTCATCTTTGGGTTCATGTGAGTGTAAAAGCATAGTGTGACTCCACAAAGTCAGCCTTGGGTCCCTCCTTTTGATTTCTATACCAAACGTAGACAGTTCATTCCAACGCTATAAGGATGAGCTTCCTCACATTAATGCTACTCTTCGATGCGATAACCTGATGAGCCTGGTGGTATCCATGACCACATGAACCAGGTGGACCAGATCACTGGACGTGGCTAATGAGGTGTGATTACACCGGGTTAATTTTCAACCTCGAACATATGTTGAAACTGCAAATGAAACACGGCTGTTGGCACGCATTAGCAAAAGAAAAACTTCCACGGCAGTTATTGGAAATAGCAGAGTGATAATGATCTGGTCTGACTCTAAATCTTGAGTTACATTATTTACCAAAGGGAAGGTTTAAACATTGTTGTTCTTTTCCTTTTAAGCAAAGTTGATTTCATTCTGTGGTCTTCTGTGTGACATAAAACAATACATGCTTAATTTTTTTTTTCTTTTTGTCTAACAGGCCGCTATGCAAACCTATGAGAATAAGGGAGCTGAAGTTTACACCAACGGTAGCACTGGACACATGAACGGCACAGAAGTGACCAGGATGAAAGAAGTAGAATTTGAAAAGAGTCCTTCAGAGCCAATGGTATACGATCTGCCTCTACACGCATCTCTATGTTTTTATATTTGTGTTGCTGATTCCTCCTCATTGACGGTGGTCTTTGTCTGCAGGGGGTCACTCTGAAGCTGAATGACAAACAAAGGTGCACTGTGGCCAGAATATTGCACGGGGGCATGATCCACAGACAAGGTAATCAATCACATATTTATGTGTGTGTGTGTGTGTGTGTGTGTGTGTGTGTGTGTGTGTGTGTGT